>NC_082375.1:1017478-1124978 GCF_027477595.1 Haemorhous mexicanus | reverse complement strand
GGCGGGCACCCGGGGGGGGTCACGTGGTGGCGGGGCAACATGGCGGCACCCGGGGGGGGTCACGTGGTGGCGGGGGCAACATGGCGGCACCCGGGGGGGGTCACGTGGTGGCGGGGCAACATGGCGGCACCCGGGGGGGGTCACGTGGTGGCGGGGCAACATGGCGGCACCCGGGGGGGGGTCACGTGGTGGCGGGGCAACATGGCGGCACCCGGGGGGTGGTCACGTGGTGGCGGGCAACATGGCGGCACCCGGGGGGGGTCACGTGGTGGCGGGGCAACATGGCGGCACCCGGGGGGGGTCACGTGGTGGCGGGGCAACATGGCGGCACCCGGGGGGGGTCACGTGGTGGCGGGGCAACATGGCGGCACCCGGGGGGGGGGGGTCACGTGGTGGCGGGGCAACATGGCGGCACCCGGGGGGGGGGGGGGTCACGTGGTGGCGGGGCAACATGGCGGCACCCGGGGGGGGTCACGTGGTGGCGGGGCAACATGGCGGCACCCGGGGGGGGTCACGTGGTGGCGGGGCAACATGGCGGCACCCGGGGGGGGTCACGTGGTGGCGGGGCAACATGGCGGCACCCGGGGGGGGGTCACGTGGTGGGCGGGGCAACATGGCGGCACCCGGGGGGGGTCACGTGGTGGCGGGGCAACATGGCGGCACCCGGGGGGGGTCACGTGGTGGCGGGGGCAACATGGCGGCACCCGGGGGGGTCACGTGGTGGCGGGGCAACATGGCGGCACCCGGGGGGGGTCACGTGGTGGCGGGGCAACATGGCGGCACCCGGGGGGGGGGGGGGGTCACGTGGTGGCGGGGGCAACATGGCGGCACCCGGGGGGGGGGGGGGGGGGTCACGTGGTGGCGGGGCAACATGGCGCACCCGGGGGGGGTCACGTGGTGGCGGGGCAACATGGCGGCACCCGGGGGGGGGTCACGTGGGTGGCGGGGGCAACATGGCGGCACCCGGGGGGGGGGGTCACGTGGTGGCGGGTGCAACATGGCGGCACCCGGGGGGGGGGGGGGGGGGGGGGTCACGTGGTGGCGGGGCAACATGGCGGCACCCGGGGGGGGGGGGTCACGTGGTGGCGGGGCAACATGGCGGCACCCGGGGGGGGGGGGTCACGTGGTGGGCCGTAAAGATGGCGGTGTTGTCTGGGGTGGGGTGTGGGGTTGGGGCTGGTGGTTGTTGGGGGACTGGTAGCAGGTCGGGTATGGATCCCTATAGGTAAAAAGAAGAAAAACTATATGTCTGGTGCAGCAGTAGAAACTTTCAGGGCTCCCCGGAGTAAAAGGGTGTTTCTTTTTTTTTAATTTTTTTCTTTTATTCCCGGGGAGCCTGAAAGTTTCTACTGCTGCATTTGTATTCTAAAGCTAGAAAGGAAGACAAGTTAGAGAAGAAGGGGAGAGAGAGGAGAGAAAAGAACAGAGAGAGAGAGAGAGAGAGGAGAGAAAAGAACAGAGAGAGAGAGAGAGAAGAGAGAAAAGAACAGAGAGAGAGAGAGAGAAGAGAGAAAAGAACAGAGAGAGAGAGAAGAGAGAAGAGAACAGAGAGAGAGAGAGAAGAGAGAAGAGAGAAAAGAACAGAGAGAGAGAAGAGAGAAGAGAGAAAAGAACAGAGAGAGAGAGAAGAGAGAAAAGAACAGAGAGAGAGGAGAGAAAAGAACAGAGAGAGAGAAGAGAGAAAAGAACAGAGAGAGAGAAGAGAGAAAAGAACAGAGAGAGAGGGGAGGGAAAGAACAGAGAGAGGAGAGGGAAAAGAACAGAGAGAGAGAGAGAGAGAGAGAGAGAGGGAAAAGAACAGAGAGAGAGAGAGGAGAGGGAAAAGAACAGAGAGAGAGAGAGGAGAGGGAAAATAACAGAGAGAGAGAGAGAGGGGAGAGGGAAAAGAACAGAGAGAGGAGAGAAAAAAACACAAAGGGGGAGAAAAGAAAAGTAGAGAGGGAGGGAGGTAGAGAGAAAGAGAAGAGGTAGAGGGAGAAAACAGAGGTAGAGAGAGAATAAAGAAAAGCGTGAGTAAAAGAGAGGGAGAGAGGAAAAAGATTGAAGGAAGGGAGGAGAAGGAAAGGAAAGAGGAGAGGGAGAAACTGAAGAAGGAGAGGAGTTAGGAGTTAGAATGAAAATAAAAAGGAAAGGGAGAGAGTGAAGGAGAAGAGGAGTTAGGAGGGAAAGCGGTTAGGGTTAGAGTTGAAGTGAAGGCTTGGGCTAGAGTGAAAAACAAAAAGAGTACGAGCGAAAAAGACGGACCGAGTAAAAAGAGAACGCGGAGCGGAAAAGAAGGGAGAAAAGTTAAGGTTTAGAGGGGAAAGAAAGAAGGTGCAAATTATAGACGACGGACAGAAAAGTGAATACGGTCAGAGACAAATAGGGAAATGGACAAACGGAAGAAAGGAAGCGTATGGAAACGGAGTTACAGAGGCGGAGGCGCAGAGCTAGAAAGGGTGAGAAACGGAAACAAAAGGTTAGAGACGGATGGAAATGGAGTCAAGTCAGAAATAGAAAAGTAGAGTGAGGAGCAAAAGGGAGAACTACAGTGGAAAAGAAAAAGACAAAACCACACCGAAAGGAGGCAGGGGCCAGGGTGGGGGTAGGGGTTGTCTTTATTAGGGGTGATTCAACTTTATTAAATGAATATTTTCATTTACACTTCAGCAAAATACATGGAAACGGTCTATACAAATGCAAGTACAGATACAATCTATAGACACACAGGTAAAAGTCTAATTTACATACAGAGCAAGACGGGGAAAGGCAGCAGCTGATGCCAACACAGAGCAATACAGAGCAATACAGAGCAAGGCGGGGAAATGCAATACAGAGCAATACAGAGCAAGGCGGGGAAATGCAATACAGAGCAATACAGAGCAAGGCGGGGAAATGCAACACAGAGCAATACAGAGCAAGGCGGGGAAACGCAATACAGAGCAATACAGAGCAATACGGGGAAACGTAATACAGAGCAATACGGGGAAACGCAATACAGAGCAACACAGAGCAACACAGAGCAACACAGAGCAACACAGAGCAACACAGAGCAACACAGAGCAACACAGAGCAACACAGAGCAACACAGAGCAACACAGAGCAACACAGAGCAACACAGAGCAACACAGAGCAACACAGAGCAACACAGAGCAACACAGAGCAACACAGAGCAACACAGAGCAACACAGAGCAACACAGAGCAACACAGAGCAACACAGAGCAACACAGAGCAACACAGAGCAACACAGAGCAACACAGAGCAACACAGAGCAACACAGAGCAACACAGAGCAACACAGAGCAACACAGAGCAACACAGAGCAACACAGAGCAAGGCGGGGAAATGCAATACAGAGCAATACAGAGCAAGGCGGGGAAATGCAATACAGAGCAATACAGAGCAAGGCGGGGAAATGCAATACAGAGCAATACAGAGCAAGGCGGGGAAATGCAATACAGAGCAATACAGAGCAATACAGAGCAATACAGAGCAATACAGAGCAATACAGAGCAATACAGAGCAATACAGAGCAATACAGAGCAATACAGAGCAATACAGAGCAATACAGAGCAATACAGAGCAATACAGAGCAATACAGAGCAATAAAAATTAGCACACTATGATAACCTTTTTCATATTTTCATTACAGGTTGATTTATTGTTACAGGAAACCCAAAACAACAAAAGCACATTGAAAACAACGCTCATCTACCATTAACACCCCCTTCCGACACAAAATCACCGTCGCTCTGAGCACAACTGCTAAATTACACACTGGCAATCTTTGGTCCTCGGGAACGCTGTTCCCGGGAGCCTCCAAAAAATCCTCCTGCCTGACGAAAACCCCGGCCCCTGGACGGTCCGCGCCCAAACTTTGGCGATGAACGTCGCCTCGCGGACCGGCCGGGACCGAGGAAAAAAAAACCCAGCCGGGGGGAAAAAAAAAAAAACCCCCCGGCTGGGGATTTTTTATTCTAAATTTAAAAATGAGTTGAAAAACCTGAAAGGCAAAAGTCATACAAGGTTAAAACCCTTCAACGCACACGCTTCCTTCAGCTTACGCACAAACCCACCCTTGCTCACATCTTATTCACTCTGCTAACAACCGGCACACATTCGCACGGCTCCTGGGGAACGTGGTTCCCGGGAGCCTCCAAAAAATCCTCCTGCCTGACGAAAACCCCGGTCCCTGGACGGTCCGCGCCCAAACTTTGGCGATGAACGTCGCCTCGCGGACCGGCCGGGACCGAGGAAAAAAAAACCCAGCCGGGGGGGAAAAAAAAAAAACCCCCCGGCTGGGGATTTTTTATTCTAAATTTAAAAATGAGTTGAAAAACCTGAAAGGCAAAAGTCATACAAGGTTAAAACCCTTCAACGCACACGCTTCCTTCAGCTTACGCACAAACCCACCCTTGCTCACATCTTATTCACTCTGCTAACAACCGGCACACATTCGCACGGCTCCTGGGGAACGTGGTTCCCGGGAGCCTCCAAAAAATCCTCCTGCCTGACGAAAACCCCGGTCCCTGGACGGTCCGCGCCCAAACTTTGGCGATGAACGTCGCCTCGCGGACCGGCCGGGACCGAGGAAAAAAAAACCCAGCCGGGGGGAAAAAAAAAAAAACCCCCCGGCTGGGGATTTTTTATTCTAAATTTAAAAATGAGTTGAAAAACCTGAAAGGCAAAAGTCATACAAGGTTAAAACCCTTCAACACACACACACACACGCTTCCTTCAGCTTACGCACAAACCCACCATTGCTCACATCTTATTCACTCTGCTAACAACCGGCACACATTCGCACGGCTCCTGGGGAACGTGGTTCCCGGGAGCCTCCAAAAAATCCTCCTGCCTGACGAAAACCCCGGCCCCTGGACGGTCCGCGTCCAAACTTTGGCGATGAACGTCGCCTCGCGGACCGGCCGGGACCGAGGAAAAAAAAACCCAGCCGGGGGGGAAAAAAAAAAACCCCCCGGCTGGGGATTTTTTATTCTAAATTTATAAATTAGTTGAAAAATCTGAAAAGCAAAAGGTCATACACACAAGGTTAGATCCGGTCAGCATGCACTCACACGAGCGGAGACGAGCGGACGCGGACGGCCACGTGCTCTCACACTCTTCCGACTTGGATGCTCACTGCGGCCCTTACTTGAAACGCTGGAGAACGTGCTTCGATGCATCTTCTGGCTGCTGCTCCTCGATGTCAAATGGTAGATTCTGGGGAAAATCGGTAGCCTCGGGGACCTGCGAGACAAGAGGAAGTGGTCAACAGGGGGCTGACAACTAGGACTTGTCCCCGCTCCAGACCAATAAAATTTCAACCCACAGTCCCATAGAAGACAGATGAGCGGTAAAGTTTTTGTAACTGTTCTACCTAGCTGTGACTACGTGCCAGGGCAGGGCAGCTCCAATCGTAACAGGTACAAAATAAGTAAACACGATATAAGCCGACGCGTACGGTGCAAGTGTACGTATGGTGTAAGTACATACACTATAAGCCAACATACACTATAAGCCAACATACACTATAAGCCAACATACACTATAAGCCAACATACACTATAAGCCAACATAGGTACAGACACTATAAGCCAACATAGGTACAGCCAACATAGGTACAGACACTATAAGCCAACATAGGTACAGCCAACATAGGTACAGACACTATAAGCCAACATAGGTACAGCCAACATAGGTACAGACACTATAAGCCAACATAGGTACAGCCAACATAGGTACAGCCACTATAAGCCAACATAGGTACAGCCAACATAGGTACAGCCACTATAAGCCAACATAGGTACAGCCAACATAGGTACAGCCAACATAGGTACAGCCAACATAGGTACAGCCAACATAGGTACAGCCACTATAAGCCAACATAGGTACAGCCAACATAGGTACAGCCACTATAAGCCAACATAGGTACAGCCAACATAGGTACAGCCACTATAAGCCAACATAGGTACAGCCAACATAGGTACAGCCACTATAAGCCAACATAGGTACAGACACTATAAGCACAGACACTATAAGCCAACATAGGTACAGCCAACATAGGTACAGCCAACATAGGTACAGCCAACATAGGTACAGCCAACATAGGTACAGCCAACATAGGTACAGCCAACATAGGTACAGCCAACATAGGTACAGCCAACATAGGTACAGCCAACATAGGTACAGCCAACATAGGTACAGCCAACATAGGTACAGACACTATAAGCCAACATAGGTACAGACACTATAAGTACAGACACTATAAGCCAACATAGGTACAGCCAACATAGGTACAGACACTATGAGCCAACATAGGTACAGACACTATGAGCCAACATAGGTACAGACACTATGAGCCAACATAGGTACAGACACTATGAGCCAACATAGGTACAGACACTATGAGCCAACATAGGTACAGACACTATGAGCCAACATAGGTACAGACACTATAAGTACAGACACTATAAGCCAACATAGGTACAGACACTCTAAGTACAGACACTATAAGCCAACATAATTATAGACAATATAAGCCAACATAATTACAGACACTAAAGGTACAGACACTATAAGCCAACATAATTACAGACACTATAAGCCAACATAGGTACAGAAAATATAAGTACATACACTATAAGCCAACATAGGTACGGACAATATAAGTACATACACTACAAGCCAACATAATTACAGACAATATAAGCCAACATAGGTACGGACAATATAAGTACATACACTATAAGGCAACATAGGTACAGACAATATAGAGTACATACACTATAAGCCAACATAATTACAGACAATATAGAGTACATGCAATATAAGCCAACGCAGGTAGATACAGTATAAGTACACAGAGTATAAGCCAACGCAGGTAGATAAGGTATAAGCCAGGACTTGACATAACTCTCTGAAAGATTAATTCTTGAGCCCTATACCCTTTGAGAAGATGGAACCTAGAGAACTACTGCGGTCACGTGAGGAGGGTGTGAGACGCTCCCTCTAAAAGTCCGAGAGAATGGCGTGGAAGAAAAGGCGCTACCGAAGCCGGTAGCGAGAAGGAAGATGGATGAGGACATCTTGTGTAATCCTTCCTGTCTCAAAGAGTAAAGATTTAAAGATGCCGGAATAAGTGAAGGAACGTGTGTAAAATACGGCCGATATGGCGCAAAATAGTGCCCGTAAAGAGCTGGGATGGAACGAAGGCCTACGACGTGGAAGACGGTGGAGACGGACTACGTGACACGGACACGGATGACGTGACATAGACAGGGATGACGTAACGGAGAGACGAGGGGAAACTGCCTGGCGCTTTCACGTTATGGACCCGAGATTCCTAGCGCGAGATGAGCCGGGGGCTGATGATGCTAAAGGAAGGAAAGCCCTATGACGATAGGATGTAATGATGAAATGTAACTCGTTAAAAGAAGTTAGCGCCGAAGCGGTTAAGAGGACGCTCGAGAGGCTCGGTGGGCCTAGAGAAGGAAGCGGAGACCGCCGGTTGACCGTGGCCGTAGCTCCGGACCTGAAGGCGAGCTCCTCGGGTGAAAGATCCGTGACGATGTCGAGTTGAAGGAGGCTGACGACGCAAAGTTTACGACAATGTGGGGATGGGTCGGAACTGCCCTGCCCGGCAGAGGCTGTGGTGAGGCTGAGGAGAAACCCTCCCCCTTTGCTTCCAGAGAGCCCGTCCCGCTACGGACCTCTGCGCTAAACTGACATCAAATTGCCCCCTGTGATAGTAAAGGTTTTTCCCCTTCTCCCAACTACTGGCCGCGACACTTAGCTTTTGGAAGACGAGTGGACAAAATCCATCGTCGGTTGTACGTGGACGTGGGGACGTTCTCCGTGTTTGCTTCGGTGCTGCCGTTTCCAAACTTTGGCTGCGAACCTCCTCCGGGTACCTAAGACGATACGGAAAAGGTGACTATTGCCCTCAAAAAGAGTAATCCCCGGGACTCCTCTGCACCGCTGCCCCGGCTCACCTCAAATCCCGATTCTGCTCCAGAAGCTGCTCAAAGGATATCTGCAAAAAGAAAAGGTACAGGCTTAGCATGCTGCTGCATAAAACTCACCTATGAGTCACCCTGCCTAAACGCAGACTCACCTGCTCTCCTCTGTTCTTTGGCATGCCTGGAGCGGTGACAGCACCTGCAAGAAAACAAAGCAGAAAAGCATGCTGAGATACTGAGGAAACACAACCTCCCTAATCTGACAAGTATGCCATACTGATACCTTAAGCTTGTACCCACCTGGCATCGGGCATGCTCGGCCAGGAGAGATGGCAAGTGGACCACCTAAAATAAAAAAATTAGGAGTAGATTTAGAAAAATTAGGAGTAGATTTAGAAAAATTAGGAGTAGTTTAGAGCTGCAGTGGAAACTGAGACCTCAGCAATAACTGCTTCTGGAAACTACTCAATGCTCACCTTGCCTACTCGGTCTTGACTGCGGCTCTCTGCCTTGACTTCTGAAAAAGACAAAGAACAGCGCTGTAACAGAGTCACCATTTACACTTCTGCTGCAGAGACAAACAGTGACGGACCTGCACCGGGGGACTCCCACAGCCGGGATGGGGCCCTCGTGCACAGATTTGATCCATATGAATCTGAAAAACAAGTAAGAACAAACGTCAAAGGTCTGCAGGATAACTTCCCAGCTGCAAACATCTTGTGTCCATCTACAAATGCCATCTAGAGTTCAACAACACCCCACATCACAAACTTCAAGGCCCCAGGACTTCTCCTGCTGCACCAGGCTATGCGGCAGGGCAGAGCGGCTCCGGCACAAATGCGTGCAGACACCCGTGACACAGGACAGGACGTGACAAACAAGGGGGACACAACACACACAGAAATCTCTTGGCAAGAAAATTGACTGCAAGGACCGAGAGAATTCAAAATGAGATGACCGAGGCGAGACCGATGGAGAGCTGATGAGGCTCAGAGAAGCCTGGAGGAAGAAGATGCTAACTGAATGATTAATTCCAAGAACTGCCAAGATGGATGCCTGGGAATCCTACGGTCAGAATCCTCTGCCTAAGCTCGCATTCTGACAAGTCCTAACCTGCCGTAATGGATCCTTGTGGGACGCGGCTGTCCCTACAGCTCGAAACAAGACCTGAAAAGACATCTAAGTGGATGCTACTAAAGAAGAGATGCGAGTCTGATGGCAGTCTGAGCTCCTAAGTCAAAAGTTCTATGGCATTGGTGCCAGGATAAAGAAGGCAGATCACAGATGCCAAGAATGGTTTCTGATAGGCCCCTCAAAGGCCTGAGGTAAAAGACATGACATATACAAATAACACAGAATGCACAATAGACAAGTGACACGACACACACCGGAACTGCTCTGCCCTGTGCACCTTGGCACTCTGATCAAAAGCGATACTTTCCCTTTACAGGGCCTAAGAGGCCATTACTTGGACATCCCCATCTCGCAAGCCAAATCGAAATCCCCTCCCCGTGGGTTGTGACCCAGAGCCCACTGTCATCCCCTCTCTGGGTCGTAGCCCTCTACTTATCTCTCGGACAGGTGGGCGTGCCGATCCGTGCTGGGTGGAAAGAAAGCGGACCCGCTGTCTGGGAAGTCCCTGCTGACACCAGACTGTTGTCTCTTAGTCTGCCAGGAGAAAGGAAACCAAACGTGAGTGCACGATCTCAGCAGCACAGCGGCCAAAACGTGACAATTTTCCTACTCACCGTTCTCCTGTGAAGGCCCGGCTCCGCGGGCCACACGCTTCAGGCCTGCTCGGCAGCTGACACCGTCATCACACCTGGGTTAAAGTGGAGACAAGGTGATCTGGCATTGCTGAGACCTGAGTGGAGCCTCCTTCCTCTTCCCTGCCTCCTTGACTCACCGCAACTCCTTGGTCGTTCCTGAGGGCTGCCAGGATGGGACCATGAAATAGAAAAGTTGAAGGCTTCATCATCACAGACTCCTGTAATACTTCCACAGGACTTGCATTTGCAGGAAACCCGGTGCATCGGCCGGTTGGTGACGGGGGCTGGACGTATGCCGAGTTGATTGCCTAAAGTGCATAAACGAGAATGGATGCTTAGAGTTGCACCAGAAAGTGAGACTTAAGCAATAACAACTGCTCCTGTACAATGCTCAATGCTCACCTTGCCCACTTGGCCTTGACTGCTGCTCTCTGCCTTGACTTCCTAAAAAGAAAGACAAAGAACAGTGCTGTAACAGAGTCACCACTTACACTTCTGCTGCAGAGATAAACAGCGAGTGACTGACCTGCTCAGGAGGATGCCCGCACCCAGGATAGAGCCCTCTGGGACAGATTTGATCCATAGGAATCTGAAAGAAAAGTTAGGACGATAGTCAAACTGTTGCAGGATAACTTAACCTGCAGAGCTCCAGACATCTTGTGCCCATCTAGAGTTCAACAACACCCCACATTACAAACTTCAAGGCCCCGGGACTTCTCCTACTGCACCAGGCTATGCGGCAGGGCAGAGCAGCTCCGGCACACATGCGTGCAGACACCCGTGACACAGGACAGGATGTGACAAACAAGGGGGACACAACACACACAGAAATCTCTTGGCAAGAAAATTGACTGCAAGGACCGAGAGAATTCAAAATGAGATGACCGAGGTGAGACCGATGGAGAGCTGATGAGGCTCAGAGAAGCCTGGAGGAAGAAGATGCTAACTGAATGATTTATTCCAAGAACTGCCAAGATGGATGCCTGGGAATCCTACGGTCAGAATCCTCTGCCTAAGCTCGCATTCTGACAAGTCCTAACCTGCCGTAATGGATCCTTGTGGGACGCGGCTGTCCCTACAGCTCAGAACAAGACCTGAGAAGACATCTGACTAGATGGTTCTAAGGAGACATGCGAGTCTGATGGCCGTCTGAGCTCCTAAGTCAAAAGTTCTATGGCATTGGTGCCAGAATAAAGAAGGCAGATCACAGATGCCAAGAATGGTTTCTGATAGGCCCCTCAAAGGCCTGAGGTAAAACACATGACATATACAAACACACAGAATGCACAATAGACAAGTGACACGACACACACCGGACCTGCTCTGCCCTGTGCACCTCGGCACTCTGATCAAAAGTGACATTTTCCCTTTACAGGGCCTAAGGGGCCACTGCTTGGACATCCCCATCTCCAAAGCCAAATCAAAATCCCATCAAAGTGAATTGTGAACCAGACCCCACTGACATCCCCTCTCTAGGTCATAGCCCTCTACTTATCTCTCGGACAGGTGGGCGTGCCGATCTGTGCGAGGGGGGAAAGAAAGTGGACCCGCTGTCTGGGAAGTCCCTGCTGACACCGGGCTGTTGTCTCTTAGTCTGCCAGGAGAAAGGAAACCAAACGTCAGTGCATAATCTCAGCAGTACGGCGGCCAAAATATGACAGTATTGCTACTCACCCCTCTCCTAAGAACGCCCAGGTCCTCGGGCCACACGCTTCAGGCTTGATTGGAGGCCATCGCCATTGTTGCAGGCTGCACCAGGGTTAAAGTGGAGACAAGGTGATTTATCATTGCTGGGACCTGAGTGGAGCCTCCCTCCTCCTCCCCGCCTCCTCCACTCACCACAACTCCTCAGCCATTCCTGAGGGCTGCCAGGATGGGACCATGAAATAGAAAAGTTGAAGGCTTCATCATCACAGACTCCTGTAACACTTCCACAGGACTTGCATTTGCAGGAAACCCGGTGCATCGGCTGGCAGGTGACGGGGGCTGGATGTACTCCGAGTGGATTGCCTAAAGTGCACAAATGAGAATGAATGCTTAGAGCTGCACCAGAAATTGAGACGTCAGCAATAACTGCTTCTGTACGCTACTCAATGCTCACCTTGCCCACTTGGCCTTGACTGTGGCTCTCTGCCTTGACTTCCTAAAAAAAAAAAAAAAAAAAAAAAAAACAGTGCTGTAACAGAGTCACCACTTACACTTCTGCTGCAGAGACAAACAGTGAATGACTGACCTGCTCAGGAGGATGCCTGCACCCAGGATAGGGCCCTCTGGGACAGATTTGATCCATAGGAATCTGAAAGAAAATTTAGGACAATAGTCAAACTTTTGCAGGATAACTTAACCTGCAGAGCTCCAGACATCTTGTGCCCATCTAGAGTTCAACAACACCCCACATTACAAACTTCAAGGCCCCGGGACTTCTCCTATTGCACCAGGCTATGCGGCAGGGCAGAGCGGCTCCGGCACAAATGCGTGCAGACACCCGTGACACAGGACAGGATGTGACAAACAAGGGGGACACAACACACACAGAAATCTCTTGGCAAGAAAATTGACTGCAAGGACCGAGAGAATTCAAAATGAGATGACCGAGGTGAGACCGATGGAGAGCTGATGAGGCTCAGAGAAGCCTGGAGGAAGAAGATGCTAACTGAATGATTTATTCCAAGAACTGCCAAGATGGATGCCTGGGAATCCTACGGTCAGAATCCTCTGCCTAAGCTCGCATTCTGACAAGTCCTAACCTGCCGTAATGGATCCTTGTGGGACGCGGCTGTCCCTACAGCTCAGAACAAGACCTGAGAAGACATCTAAGTGGATGCTACTAAAGAAGAGATGCGAGTCTGATGGCAGTCTGAGCTCCTAAGTCAAAAGTTCTATGGCATTGGTGCCAGGATAAAGAAGGCAGATCACAGATGCCAAGAATGGTTTCTGATAGGCCCCTCAAAGGCCTGAGGTAAAACACATGACATATACAAACACACAGAATGCACAATAGACAAGTGACACGATACACACCGGACCTGCTCTGCCCTGTGCACCTTGGCACTCTGATCAAAACTGATACTTTCCCTTTACAGGGCCTAAGGGGGCATTACTTGGACATCCCCATCTCCAAAGCCAAATCAAAATCCCCTCACCTTGAGTCATGACCCAGACCCCCCTTTCATCCCCTCTCTGGGTCATAGCCCTCTACTTATCTCTCGGACAGGTGGGCATGCCAATCCATGCGAAGGAAAGCGGACGCGCCGTCTGGGAAGTCCCTGCTGACACCGGGCTGTTGTCTCTTAGTCTGCCAGGAGAAAGGAAACCAAACGTCAGTGCATAATCTCAGCAGTACGGCGGCCAAAATATGACAGTATTGCTACTCACCCCTCTCCTAAGAACGCCCAGGTCCTCGGGCCACACGCTTCAGGCTTGATTGGAGGCCATCGCCATTGTTGCAGGCTGCACCAGGGTTAAAGTGGAGACAAGGTGATTTATCATTGCTGGGACCTGAGTGGAGCCTCCCTCCTCCTCCCCGCCTCCTCCACTCACCACAACTCCTCAGCCATTCCTGAGGGCTGCCAGGATGGGACCATGAAATAGAAAAGTTGAAGGCTTCATCATCACAGACTCCTGTAACACTTCCACAGGACTTGCATTTGCAGGAAACCCGGTGCATCGGCTGGCAGGTGACGGGGGCTGGATGTACTCCGAGTGGATTGCCTAAAGTGCACAAACGAGAATGAATGCTTAGAGCTGCACCAGAAATTGAGATGTCAGCAATAACTGCTTCTGTACGCTACTCAATGCTCACCTTGCCCACTTGGCCTTGACTGTGGCTCTCTGCCTTGACTTCCTAAAAAAAAAAAAAAAAAAAAAAAAAACAGTGCTGTAACAGAGTCACCACTTACACTTCTGCTGCAGAGACAAACAGTGAATGACTGACCTGCTCAGGAGGATGCCCGCACCCAGGATAGAGCCCTCTGGGACAGATTTGATCCATAGGAATCTGAAAGAAAATTTAGGACAATAGTCAAACTGTTGCAGGATAACTTAACCTGCAGAGCTCCAGACATCTTGTGCCCATCTAGAGTTCAACAACACCCCACATTACAAACTTCAAGGCCCCGGGACTTCTTCTACTGCACCAGGCTATGCGGCAGGGCAGAGCAGCTCCGGCACACATGCGTGCAGACACCCGTGACACAGGACAGGATGTGACAAACAAGGGGGACACAACACACACAGAAATCTCTTGGCAAGAAAATTGACTGCAAGGACCGAGAGAATTCAAAATGAGATGACCGAGGTGAGACCGATGGAGAGCTGATGAGGCTCAGAGAAGCCTGGAGGAAGAAGATGCTAACTGAATGATTTATTCCAAGAACTGCCAAGATGGATGCCTGGGAATCCTACGGTCAGAATCCTCTGCCTAAGCTCGCATTCTGACAAGTCCTAACCTGCCGTAATGGATCCTTGTGGGGCGCGGCTGTCCCTACAGCTCGAAACAAGACCTGAAAAGACATCTGAGTGGATGCTACTAAAGAAGAGATGCGAATCTGATGGCAGTCTGAGCTCCTAAGCCAAAAGTTCTATGGCATTGGTGCCAGAATAAAGAACGCAGATCACAGATGCCAAGAATGGTTTCTGATGGGCGCCTCAAAGGCCTGAGGTGAAAGACATGTGACAGAGGATACCCAAATAACACATAAGGCACGATAGACAAGTGACACGATACACACCGGGACTGCTCTGCCCTGTGCACCTTGGCACTCTGATCAAAAGTGAGATTTTCCTTTTATGTGACCTAAGAGGACACTTCATGGACACCTCCATCTCCAAAGCGGACTCAAAAACTCCTCCTGGTTGGTCCCCGCCCAGCACCCCACTTTTGTCCCCTCTGTGGGTCATAGCTCTCTACTTATCTCTCAGACATATGGGGATGCCGGTCCGTGTCAAGTGCACAAGAAGGCCGCCTCGACAGCTGGCAAGTTCCCACTGGCACTGTTGTTCAACAACTTCCTGTTGTTTCTTATTGGGCTGCATTAAAGAAAACCAAACATCAATGCATGATCTCGACAGCACAGCGGCCAAAACCCAACAATTCTGCTACTCACCGTTCTCCTAAGAATGCCCGGCTCCTCGGGCCGCACACTTCGGCCGCGCTCGGAGGCTTACGCCGTCCTCGCGGGGCACGCCTGGGTTAAGGGGAGACGAGGTGATGTGGGGCTGCTGAAACCTGAGTGGAGCCTCGCTCCTCCTCCCTACTTCCCCGACTCACCGCTACTCCTCGGCCGTTGCCAAGGACTCCCCGGGTGACACCTTTAAATAGAAAAGGCAGAGGCTTCGTCCCCGAGTCCCGTAATACTTCCGGAGGGCTCACGGGTGCAGCAAACCCGGCACGTCGGCCGGTCGGTGACGGGGCGTGGACGTACTCCGAGTGGATTGCCTAAAGCGCACGAACGAGCTGGGGTGCTTAGAGTTGCACCAGAAAGTGAGACTTGAGCAATAACAACTGCTCCTGTACACCGCTCAAAGCTCACCTTGCCCACCTCACCTTGACTGCTGATACCCGGCTTTACTTCCTCAAAATAAAAAGAACAGTGCTGTAACAGACTCACACTTTACACTCCCCCACCAGAGACAAACGGTGACTGACTGACCTGCTGGGTGGAACCTCCTCACCTGGGATGGGTGGATGGATTTTTCCCTGGATTTCATCCTTCTGCATCTGAAAGAAAGTGAGGACTAAAGTCAAAGGGCTGCAGGCAAACTTCACAGCTCCAAACATCTTGCGTCAATCTAGGAATATCATCTGGAGTCCAGCGATACCTCACAATCTGCAAGTCCCCGGGACTCGTCCTATTGCACCGGGCTATGCGGCAGGGCAGAGCAGCTCCGGCACAAATGTGTGCGGACACCCGTGACACAGAACGTGACAAACGAGGGGACGTTAAACACAAACACATTATGCTACCAACAGTGTGACACAAGGATGAGAAGAGAGTTCCTGGCAAGATTAAAAACGGCAAGGACCAAGAGGATGCCAAAAGAGATGACTGATGCTAAGGTGATGGTAGACGGAGGGAGCTCCTCTAAGGAGCAGAAGAAAAGACTGGAACAGAGTGACCTGTTAGAAGAACTGTTGGTCACGATGATCGAGGTGGCTGTGAGACGATGCTGCGTTTGGAATGCTCTCCGTAGCATACAATGTTATAAGGCCCTGAGTGCTGTGACTCAGGCTGGAAATGATGGATAGTGATACGCCACGAACCAAAGCCTCAAAAAACATCTGACTCGATGCTTCTGAGATGTGACTCGGACAGGGCCGAGCCTGCCGGCGAAAGAACGAATGATATCGGCGTTGTGCCGAGAAGTACGAGCGTTTGAGAAGCTAGAGATGACGGCTGATGCTTGTGGTAAGGGCCTTGAGAGGAAAAGGCAGAGCTATCTGATCAAAGGACCCCAAAGACACCAGGTAACACGGTACACCAGACAACACGACACAGACCGGAGCTGTTCTGCGCTGCACGCCCGACAGCTGCGATCAAAAGTAGAGCTTCTCCCTGTCACTGTCCTAAGAGGCCTCTTAGAGGACACCCCTTTACCCTCTGCTGATTTTTAAATCTGTCCCAGGAATTTCTAATCCAGTACTCTCCTATCCTCCCATCTACAGGCTGTGGCCCCTGACTTATCTTTTGGATGATCGGTGGTGTGAATCCACATTGGACCTGAAACGAGTCTGCCTCGGAGGGCCCTGTGATCGCCTGTTAGCCTCTCGGTCAGCTACAATAAAGAAAACCAAAAGCAATGTAGGAGTTCGGGGTTATCTGGGCCCAATCCCAGCAAGTCAGCTACCTGCCCTCTCCAGAACGTACCTGGGTCCTCGAGGCTCCAGCTTCATCCTGATTCCAAGAATGTGGCTGTTATTATGAGCAGCACCTGGGTTAGAGAGAAACAAAGTTACATGGCATTTCTGTGAGTGCAGTGGGTGACATTGTGTGCTGTAAGACATGCAAATGCCTCTTCTACACTTGTGAAACGCCTTGTGGGGGGGGGGGGCCCTCAAATAGATACCATTTCTCACCCTGCTACCTTCAAACCACCCCCACAATAACTCCTAACCTGATACCTGCTCACCCTCCCTCTCCTAGTCACAATCCTCAACTCACCTGAAGCCTCAATCCCAAACATCATCTTGGACACTGGGCAGATGCCTTTTGTGATATGATGAATGTGCTCAAAAAATATTGTACTTGACACAACCTGGAATTTCTGGAAGCTGCGCTCCTCCTAAAATAAAAATAGGAACAACAAAACAAGAATAACACCAGAAATTACAAAAGCACCTTACCGCTCCTGAACACACAACCCAAAATCATGAACTTCAATACTCCCTCTGTTCAATGCTGTTTTCTTCGCAGTATCTTCAAAGCCTCTGTTGCTTTAGATGCCCAAAAGCAGCTGGTGAAAACAAGCTGAGATAAACTGAAAAAGCCCCTTCACTAAAATGAGAGAAGAGCTCTCATCCTACTACATCCCAGAGAGGGAATGAAGCTCCTTAGCAAAGGCTGGGGTTAATATACCCCTGATTGTGCCCGCCTCTCGTTCCCACAATGCCCGGGAAAAGGGAGGGGGCAAATCCCACCGGGTATAAAGGCCCTCAGAGCAGCTGCAGCTGTTTGGCTCCTCTGACTCTAATTCAAGGGGGGTAAGTGGCTTGTTATAGAAGAAAACTTTTCAGGGAAATAACAGCACTTTTTTTTTTTCCCTATAACTGCTTGGAGCAGAAGAACAGAAAACAGGTAGGAAATAAAACTGTGTGTTTTGGTAGCATGGCTAGATAAATTGGGTAATGTGCTGTTAACTTACATAATTAGACCTTGGTGATCACTAAGTAGTGCTTCATGTGTGACTAAGCAGAGTGGAAAAGATTACTAACAATATGAAGAGTCTGACTCTCCTTAGGACCTCTAATTAGAACAATCTACAATATACACAAAAAAAAAAAAAAAAAAAAAGAAAAAAAGAAAAAGAAAAAAAAACCAAAATCCTGGGCAGTGTAATGTTGAAGTACATGCCAACCTGACCCTTCTCTGAGATATCTAGTCTAAAGACACAGAAAGAAGTGCCCAGAAATGAAAAAGTAAATTCTTAAAACTCAGAAAAAGAGCTTTGTTCAAGTGAACCTGTAAAAATGAAAAAACAGAGCAGGTACCTCCACTGAAACAGATGAAATGGCCAAAACCCCCTTTGGTCCTCTAATTTAATCTCCAAAAATATTGTGAAAAGAAGGGTCCTCCTCCCAGCTAATCTGAGGCCCTGCAACTGCAAGGCCACAGTGGCCTTGGGTATAGCTGTAGTCTGATAACAAGATGATGTAGCCGAGAGCAGAGCATGAGAAAAGGGAGATGTAAGTTGTAAAGAATAAAGAAGTAGGAATAACCAATAGACTGCTTAGCTTACAGAATATGCATGAGCTTATTACATGTTGTGCTTAAATGTCTGATGCTCTAATCAATAAACGAAGCTTGCTGATTCTCACATGGAGATTACCCCAGCTTCCTGCACTGGGACAAATGGCGCCTCGAACAGAGACCCTAAAAGAGGGGGGAGGCTAAAGGGCTGGTGTTCCGCGCCTTGAACAAGGACCCTAGAGAGGGGGGTTGGCAAAAGAGCTGGTGGTCTCCGTGCCCCGAGCGACCCTACAGAGGAGTCTCGGCTTGAACCTGTTGGCCACGGTCCAGTGCAGTATCCGTGTCGGTCCCGAAGCAGCACGGGAGGCAAAGAGCTGGTACTCCGGCCCCGAGCGACCCTAGAGAAGAGTCTCGGCCGATGAACGCCGCCGACGTCTTGGAAGGGCTGCAACAGCGCTGACGTTTAAATTGAAAGGTATGAAAAGACAAGCGGCGTATGATTTTTTTTTTTAAATGCTTTTTAGAAAAGCGGGGACTATAAAGTATTGACCTGGGAAAAGAACTCCCAAGATTGCCTGCATATAGACTGTAAGCCGTAACGTAACCAAACAAGAGTTAAAGAGCCTGTTACAGCAAGCAAACAAACAGTGAGATCTTTATTAAGTGGACGCGAGACTAACTTTACCACTTGGTAAGCAGCGGCGCGGTAAAAGTAACATTTAGCTCCCCCGCTGGGAGCAGAAACTGCTGCGGCCACTTTGTGCTTTTTTTTTCTGCATCGCAGCCGGCAATTGCATTCACAGCGGTGCCGGCGGGAGTCGACCCTGTATTACCCGTGCCGACCCCTCCCGTGGCCGCCTCCCCAGCAGAGCCCGTGAGAGCTCCGGCCGCGGCTGTCCTGCCATCTCCCGTGTCGGCTCCACCAGCAGCTGTCTGCGCCTGCACTGCAGCTTTCGGCACCCGGAAAGGACGCGGCTGCCGTCCCCAGCCCGGCAAGAGATGCATTTCCTTCAGCTTTGCAGCCCCCACAGACTCCCGCGGCGACCCCGCCTTCGCCCGCCGCGCCGGTGAAGAAGATTAGAGTCGACAATAGCGACCACCAAGCGGAACCGTCTTCAGAGCCACCCCTCTGCCCCCAACAGTAGCTGCCAGCGCCTGCGATCAGCCGAGATTCCCTCCCGAACTTTTCCAACTGTCCCGAGACTGCCCCTGCGGGGGCAGCTGAGACAGGGGAGAAGACGAGGAGGAGGGGGGGGACGCCATCCTGCCCCTGCGGTGCCGCAAGGGCCTGTGTAAAAACTCAGCGTTTTTTGCAAGCCGATTCGAGTCTAGTTTAGAAGTTCCCATTAAAGTTTAAAATGCTTAAATTCCCCTGCTCGCCCCAGCGGCCTAGAGAAAGTAACTCCTAAAAGTTCTGCCTCTGTTCCCCAGCCCGGGTGGGGGGGGTGAGAGTAGTACCAAGGAGCTGTAAATTAACCCTGTGAGTACACCAAAGGGAACTGCATAACTGTAAAGAATCTAAAAGCCTGTGTTATATAGACCTTTTTAACCATTCACAGTCTATTTACTCCCAGCTCTCTGACTTGCAGAGGTTAACTAGAAACTTACAAGTAAAATTAAGCTTTAGTGTTGATAGATAGCTCAAATCTCTAAGCCTAAGATTATAGCTATGTTTTATTGTTAAAGCTAATATTATAATAAGTGTTATAGCTTTGTTAATAGTATTAGTTTTGCTTTGGTTTTGCATGTGCTTATAAAAAATAGTATAAAAAATAATATTTACTGCATTTAATCAAACATTGCTTGTGCAAAAAGAAAACAGGGGAATTGTTGGGAATTGGTTACATTACAAAGGTCACGTAGACATGCTCTGGATAGCTGAGAATTGGAAAAATACTGGCCAAGCTAATCTGAGGCCCTGCAACTGCAAGGCCGCAGTGGCCTTGGGTATAGCTGTAGTCTGATAACAGGATGATGTAGCCGAGAGCAGAGCATGAGAAAAGAGAGATGTAAGTTGTAAAGAATGAAGAAGTAAGAATACCCAATAGACTGCTTAGCTTACAGAATATGCATGAGCTTATTACATGTTGTGCTTAAATGTCTGATGCTCTAATCAATAAACAAAGCTTGCTGATCCTCACATTGAGGTGTCACCGAGCTTCCCTCACTGCGACAGAGAAGATTTTTCCCCCAATCAAAACCCACAAAAGAACAGACAGCTGGAGAACGTTTGAAAGATGTGCATGGGACTCACAAAGCAGCCTGACTTTGCGGTGGCAGCAGCTGTGGTCTAGGAGGCACCATGCGCAATGCAGAATTCTCAGCATGCAGCCGGTCGTTCTGCGCAAAAGAACCCTGAACACAAGGGCCAGTCCTTTCCAAAATGAAGAAAATCAGACCAGACAAGGCTCTGGAAGGGGAATTGTAGGACCCACTCAGCACTCTCAAACAGCCGAACATTGCAGAGATGGCAGCTTGGCTTCTGGTAAGCATCCTGCAGAATGCAGAATTACAGGAGCCAGCCGGACTCCAGGAGCCACAGGCCTAAAACACAAACAACGGCCATTTTCCCAGGTAAGCAAAAGTCACCACCTCAGTTTCAGGGTGCCAGTTTGCAGGGGGTACTTGGCATTCTCAAACCAGCATAACTTGTCACTGATGCCAGCTTGCCTCTGGCAGGCATCCTGCGCAATGCGGGATTTCAGGAGCCAGCCGGCCTCTCCGAGCGAATGACTTAAAAAACCAAGGCCGGCCCTTTTCCCAGGTAAGCAAAAGTCACCAACCCTGGTTCTTGGTGTCAGTTTGCAGGAGGTACTTGGCACTCTCAAACCAGCCTGACTTGGCACTGGTGCCAGCATGCATCTTGGAGACAGCCTGCGCAATATGGATTTTTAGGAGCCAGCCGGCCACTCCAGGCCACAGGCCCTGGAACACAAACAACGGCCCTTTTCCCAGGTAAGCAAAAGTCACCACCTCAGTTTCATGGTGTCAGTTTGCAGGAGGTACTTGGCACTCTCAAACCAGCCTGACTTGGCACTGGTGCCAGCTTGCCTCTGGCAGGCATCCTGCGCAATGCGGGATTTTCAGGTGCCAGCCGGCAACTACAGGCCACAGGCCCTGGAACACAAACAACGGCCATTTTCCCAGGGAAGCAAAAGGCACCACCTCAGTTTCATGGTGTCAGTTTGCAGGAGGTACTTGGCACTCTCATACCAGCCTGACTTGGCACTGGTGCCAGCTTGCCTCTGGCAGGCATTCTGCGCAATGCAGATTTTTAGGAACCAGCCGGCCACTCCAGGCCACAGGCCCTGGACCGCAAACAACGGCCCTTTTCCCAGGTAAACAAAAGTCACCAACCCTGGTTCTTGGTGTCAGTTTGCAGGAGGTACTTGGCACTCTCAAACCAGCCTGACTTGGCACTGGTGCCAGCTTGCCTCTGGCAGGCATCCTGCGCAATGCGGAATTTTAGGAGCCGGCCAGCCACTCTGGGGCATTGGCCCTGGAACACAAACAACGGCCATTTTCCCAGGTAAGCAAAAGTCACCAACCCTGGTTCTTGGTGTCAGTTTGCAGGGGGTACTTGGCACTCTCAAACCAGCCTGACTTGGCACTGGTGCCAGCTTGCCTCTGGCAGGCATCCTGCGCAATGCGGGATTTCAGGAGCCAGCCGGCCTCTCCGAGCGAATGACTTAAAAAACCAAGGCCGGCCCTTTTCCCAGGTAAGCAAAAGTCACCAACCCTGGTTCTTGGTGTCAGTTTGCAGGAGGTACTTGGCACTCTCAAACCAGCCTGACTTGGCACTGGTGCCAGCATGCATCTTGGAGACAGCCTGCGCAATATGGATTTTTAGGAGCCAGCCGGCCACTCCAGGCCACAGGCCCTGGAACACAAACAACGGCCCTTTTCCCAGGTAAGCAAAAGTCACCACCTCAGTTTCATGGTGTCAGTTTGCAGGAGGTACTTGGCACTCTCAAACCAGCCTGACTTGGCACTGGTGCCAGCTTGCCTCTGGCAGGCATCCTGCGCAATGCGGGATTTTCAGGTGCCAGCCGGCAACTACAGGCCACAGGCCCTGGAACACAAACAACGGCCATTTTCCCAGGGAAGCAAAAGGCACCACCTCAGTTTCATGGTGTCAGTTTGCAGGAGGTACTTGGCACTCTCATACCAGCCTGACTTGGCACTGGTGCCAGCTTGCCTCTGGCAGGCATTCTGCGCAATGCAGATTTTTAGGAACCAGCCGGCCACTCCAGGCCACAGGCCCTGGACCGCAAACAACGGCCCTTTTCCCAGGTAAACAAAAGTCACCAACCCTGGTTCTTGGTGTCAGTTTGCAGGAGGTACTTGGCACTCTCAAACCAGCCTGACTTGGCACTGGTGCCAGCTTGCCTCTGGCAGGCATCCTGCGCAATGCGGAATTTTAGGAGCCGGCCAGCCACTCTGGGGCATTGGCCCTGGAACACAAACAACGGCCATTTTCCCAGGTAAGCAAAAGTCACCAACCCTGGTTCTTGGTGTCAGTTTGCAGGGGGTACTTGGCACTCTCAAACCAGCCTGACTTGGCACTGGTGCCAGCTTGCCTCTGGCAGGCATCCTGCGCAATGCGGGATTTTAGGAGCCAGCCGGCCACTCCAGGCCACCGGCCCTGGAACACAAACAACGGCCCTTTTCCCAGGTAAGCAAAAGTCACCACCTCAGTTTCATGGTGTCAGTTTGCAGGAGGTACTTGGCACTCTCCAACCAGCCTGACTTGGCACAGGGGCCAGCTTGCCTCTGGCAGGCATCCTGCGCAATGCGGGATTTTAGGAGCAAGCCGGCCACTCCAGGCCACAGGCCCTGGAACACAAACAACGGCCACTTTCCCAGGGAAGCAAAAGTCACCACCTCAGTTTCATGGTGTCAGTTTGCAGGAGGTACTTGGCACTCTCAAACCAGCCTGACTTGGCACTGGTGCCAGCTTGCCTCTGGCAGGCATCCTGCGCAATGCGGGATTTTCAGGTGCCAGCCGGCTACTACAGGCCACAGGCCCTGGAACACAAACAACGGCCATTTTCCCAGTTAAGCACAAGTCACCAACCCTGGTTCTTGGTGTCAGTTTGCAGGAGGTACTTGGCACTCTCAAACCAGCCTGACTTGGCACTGGTGCCAGCTTGCCTCTGGCAGGCATCCTGCGCAATGCGGCATTTTCAGGGGCCAGCCGGCCACTCCAGGCCACAGGCCCTGGAACACAAACAACGGCCCTTTTCCCAGGTAAGCAAAAGTCACCAACCCTGGTTCTTGGTGTCAGTTTGCAGGAGGTACTTGGCGCTCTCATACCAGCCTGACTTGGCACTGGTGCCAGCTTGCCTCTGGCAGGCATCCTGCGCAATGCGGAATTTTAGGAGCCGGCCAGCCACTCCAGGCCACAGGCCCTGGAACACAAACAACGGCCCTTTTCCCAGGTAAGCAAAAGTCACCACCTCAGTTTCATGGTGTCAGTTTGCAGGAGGTACTTGGCACTCTTCAACCAGCCTGACTTGGCACTGGTGCCAGCTTGCCTCTGGCAGGCATTCTTCGCAATGCAGAATTTTAGGAACCAGCCGGCCACTCCAGGCCACAGGCCCTGGACCGCAAACAACGGCCCTTTTCCCAGGTAAACAAAAGTCACCAACCCTGGTTCTTGGTGTCAGTTTGCAGGAGGTACTTGGCACTCTCAAACCAGCCTGACTTGGCACTGGTGCCAGCTTGCCTCTGGCAGGCATCCTGCGCAATATGGATTTTTAGGAGCCAGCCGGCCTCTCCGGGCCAAAGGCCCTGGAACACAAACAACGGCCACTTTCCCAGGGAAGCCAAAGTTTCCACCTCAGTTTCATGGTGTCAGTTTGCAGGAGGTACTTGGCACTCTCCAACCAGCCTGACTTGGCACAGGGGCCAGCTTGCCTCTGGCAGGCATCCTGCGCAATACGAATTCTTAGGAGCCAGCCGGCCTCTCCGGGCCACAGGCCCTGGAACACAAACAACGGCCACTTTCCCAGGGAAGCAAAAGTCACCACCTCAGTTTCATGGTGTCAGTTTGCAGGAGGTACTTGGCACTCTCAAACCAGCCTGACTTGGCACTGGTGCCAACTTGCCTCTGGCAGGTATCCTGCGCAGTGCGGGATTTTAGGAGCAAGCCGGCCACTCCAGGCCACAGGCCCTGGAACACAAACAACGGCCATTTTCCCAGTTAAGCACAAGTCACCAACCCTGGTTCTTGGTGTCAGTTTGCAGGAGGTACTTGGCACTCTCAAACCAGCCTGACTTGGCACTGGTGCCAGCTTGCCTCTGGCAGGCATTCTGCGCAATGAGGAATTTTAGGAGCCGGCCAGCCACTCTGGGGCATTGGCCCTGGAACACAAACAACGGCCATTTTCCCAGGTAAGCAAAAGTCACCACCTCAGTTTCATGGTGTCAGTTTGCAGGAGGTACTTGGCACTCTCAAACCAGCCTGACTTGGCACTGGTGCCAGCTTGCATCTTGGAGGCAGCCTGCGCAATATGGATTTTTAGGAGCCAGCCGGCCACTCCAGGCCACAGGCCCTGGAACACAAACAACGGCCCTTTTCCCAGGTAAGCAAAAGTCACCAACCCTGGTTCTTGGTGTCAGTTTGCAGGAGGTACTTGGCACTCTCAAACCAGCCTGACTTGGCACTGGTGCCAGCTTGCCTCTGGCAGGCATCCTGCGCAATGCGGGATTTTAGGAGCCAGCCGGCCTCTCCGGGCCACAGGCCCTGGAACACAAACAACGGCCACTTTCCCAGGGAAGCCAAAGTTTCCACCTCAGTTTCATGTTGTCAGTTTGCAGGAGGTACTTGGCACTCTCCAACCAGCCTGACTTGGCACAGGGGCCAGCTTGCCTCTGGCAGGCATCCTGCGCAATACGAATTCTTAGGAGCCAGCCGGCCTCTCCGGGCCACAGGCCCTGGAACACAAACAACGGCCACTTTCCCAGGTAAGCAAAAGTCACCACCTCAGTTTCATGGTGTCAGTTTGCAGGAGGTACTTGGCACTCTCAAACCAGCCTGACTTGGCAATGGTGCCAGCTTGCCTCTGGCAGGCATCCTGCGCAATATGGATTTTTAGGAGCCAGCCGGCCACTCCAGGCCACAGGCCCTTCAACACAAACAACTGCCATTTACTCAGGTAAGCAAAAGTCAGCACCTCAGTTTCATGGTGTCAGTTTGCAGGAGGTACTTGGCACTCTCAAACCAGCCTGACTTGGCACTGGTGCCAGCTTGCCTCTGGCAGGCATCCTGCGCAATGCGGGATTTTCAGGTGCCAGCCGGCTACTACAGGCCACAGGCCCTGGAACACAAACAACGGCCCTTTTCCCAGGTAAGCAAAAGTCACAAACCCTGCTTCTTGGTGTCAGTTTGCAGGAGGTACTTGGCACTCTCCAACCAGCCTGACTTGGCACTGGTGCCAGCTTGCCTCTGGCAGGCATCCTGCGCAATATGGATTTTTATGAGCCAGCCGGCCTGTCCGGGCCACAGGCCCTGGAACACAAACCACGGCCACTTTCCCAGGGAAGCCAAGGTTTCCACCTCAGTTTCATGGTGTCAGTTTGCAGGAGGTACTTGGCACTCTCCAACCAGCCTGACTTGGCACAGGTGCCAGCTTGCCTCTGGCAGGCATCCTGCGCAATACGAATTTTTAGGAGCCAGCCGGCCTCTCCGGGCCACAGGCCCTGGAACACACAATATGGCCATTTTCCCAGGGAAGCAAAAGTCACCAACCCTGGTTCTTGGTGTCAGTTTGCAGGGGGTACTTGGCACTCTCAAACCAGCCTGACTTGGCACTGGTGCCAGCTTGCCTCTGGCAGGCATCCTGCGCAATGCGGGATTTTCAGGTGCCAGCCGGCTACTACAGGCCACAGGCCCTGGAACACAAACAACGGCCATTTTCCCAGGTAAGCAAAAGTCACCAACCCTGGTTCTTGGTGTCAGTTTGCAGGGGGTACTTGGCACTCTCAAACCAGCCTGACTTGGCACTGGTGCCAGCTTGCCTCTGGCAGGCATTCTGCGCAATGAGGAATTTTAGGAGCCGGCCAGCCACTCTGGGGCATTGGCCCTGGAACACAAACAACGGCCATTTTCCCAGGTAAGCAAAAGTCACCACCTCAGTTTCATGGTGTCAGTTTGCAGGAGGTACTTGGCACTCTCAAACCAGCCTGACTTGGCCCTGGTGCCAGCTTGCATCTTGGAGGCAGCCTGCGCAATATGGATTTTTAGGAGCCAGCCGGCCACTCCAGGCCACAGGCCCTGGAACACAAACAACGGCCCTTTTCCCAGGTAAGCAAAAGTCACCAACCCTGGTTCTTGGTGTCAGTTTGCAGGAGGTACTTGGCACTCTCAAACCAGCCTGACTTGGCACTGGTGCCAGCTTGCCTCTGGCAGGCATTCTGCGCAATGCGGAATTTTAGGAGCCAGCCGGCCACTCCAGGCCACAGGCCCTGGACCACAAACAACGGCCCTTTTCCCAGGTAAGCAAAAGTCACCAACCCTGGTTCTTGGTGTCAGTTTGCAGGAGGTACTTGGCACTCTCAAACCAGCCTGACTTGGCACTGGTGCCAGCTTGCCTCTGGCAGGCATCCTGCGCAATATGGATTTTTAGGAGCCAGCCGGCCTCTCCGGGCCACAGGCCCTGGAACACAATCAATAGCCACTTTCCCTGTGAAAGAAAAGGAAGCAACCCTGGTTCTTGGTGTCAGTTTGCAGGGGGTACTTGGCACTCTCAAACCAGCCTGACTTGGCACTGGTGCCAGCTTGCCTCTGGCAGGCATCCTGCGCAATGCGGGATTTTAGGAGCCAGCCGGCCTCTCCGGGCCACAGGCCCTGGAACACAAACAACGGCCACTTTCCCAGGGAAGCCAAAGTTTCCACCTCAGTTTCATGTTGTCAGTTTGCAGGAGGTACTTGGCACTCTCCAACCAGCCTGACTTGGCACAGGGGCCAGCTTGCCTCTGGCAGGCATCCTGCGCAATACGAATTCTTAGGAGCCAGCCGGCCTCTCCGGGCCACAGGCCCTGGAACACAAACAACGGCCCTTTTCCCAGGTAAGCAAAAGTCACCACCTCAGTTTCATGGTGTCAGTTTGCAGGAGGTACTTGGCACTCTCCAACCAGCCTGACTTGGCACTGGTGCCAGCTTGCCTCTGGCAGGCATCCTGCGCAATATGGATTTTTAGGAGCCAGCCGGCCTCTCCGGGCCACAGGCCCTGGAACACACAATATGGCCATTTTCCCAGGGAAGCAAAAGTCACCAACCCTGGTTCTTGGTGTCAGTTTGCAGGGGGTACTTGGCACTCTCAAACCAGCCTGACTTGGCACTGGTGCCAGCTTGCCTCTGGCAGGCATCCTGCGCAATGCGGGATTTTCAGGTGCCAGCCGGCTACTACAGGCCACAGGCCCTGGAACACAAACAACGGCCACTTTCCCAGGTAAGCAAAAGTCACCAACCCTGGTTCTTGGTGTCAGTTTGCAGGAGGTACTTGGCACTCTCAAACCAGCCTGACTTGGCACTGGTGCCAGCTTGCATCTTGGAGGCAGCCTGCGCAATATGGATTTTTAGGAGCCAGCCGGCCACTCCAGGCCACAGGCCCTGGAACACAAACAACGGCCCTTTTCCCAGGTAAGCAAAAGTCACCAACCCCGGTTCTTGGTGTCAGTTTGCAGGGGGTACTTGGCACTCTCAAACCAGCCTGACTTGGCACTGGTGCCAGCTTGCCTCTGGCAGGCATCCTGCGCAATGCGGGATTTTAGGAGCCAGCCGGCCACTCCAGGCCACAGGCCCTGGAACACAAACAACGGCCCTTTTCCCAGGTAAGCAAAAGTCACCACCTCAGTTTCATGGTGTCAGTTTGCAGGAGGTACTTGGCACTCTCAAACCAGCCTGACTTGGCAATGGTGCCAGCTTGCCTCTGGCAGGCATCCTGCACAATATGGATTTTTAGGAGCTAGCCGGCCACTCCAGGCCACAGGCCCTTCAACACAAACAACTGCCGTTTACTCAGGTAAGCAAAAGTCACCACCTCAGTTTCATGGTGTCAGTTTGCAGGAGGTACTTGGCACTCTCAAACCAGCCTGACTTGGCACTGGTGCCAGCTTGCCTCTGGCAGGCATCCTGCGCAATGCGAGATTTTAGGAGCCAGCCGGCCACTCCAGGCCACAGGCCCTGGAACACAAACAACGGCCATTTTCCCAGGGAAGCCAAAGTCACCAACCCTGGTTCTTGGTGTCAGTTTGCAGGGGGTACTTGGCACTCTCAAACCAGCCTGACTCGGCACTGGTGCCAGCTTGCCTCTGGCAGGCATCCTGCGCAATGCGAGATTTTAGGAGCAAGCCGGCCACTCCAGGCCACAGGCCCTGGAACACAAACAACGGCCATTTTCCCAGGTAAGCCAAAGTCACCAACCCTGGTTCTTGGTGTCAGTTTGCAGGGGGTACTTGGCACTCTCAAACCAGCCTGACTTGGCACTGGTGCCAGCTTGCATCTGGGAGGCATCCTGCGCAATATTGATTTTTAGGAGCCAGCCGGCCTCTCCGGGCCACAGGCCCTGGAACACAAACAACGGCCACTTTCCCAGGGAAGCAAAAGTCACCACCTCAGTTTCATGGTGTCAGTTTGCAGGAGGTACTTGGCACTCTCAAACCAGCCTGACTTGGCACTGGTGCCAGCTTGCCTCTGGCAGGCATCCTGCGTAATGCGGGATTTTAAGAGCCAGCCGGCCACTCCAGGCCACAGGCCTTGGAACACAAACAACGGCCCTTTTCCCAGGTAAGCAAAAGTCACCACCTCAGTTTCATGGTGTCAGTTTGCAGGAGGTACTTGTCACTCTCAAACCAGCCTGACTTGGCACTGGTGCCAGCTTGCCTCTGGCAGGCATCCTGCGCAATGCGGGATTTTCAGGTGCCAGCCGGCTACTACAGGCCACAGGCCCTGGAACACAAACAACGGCCCTTTTCCCAGGTAAGCAAAAGTCACAAACCCTGCTTCTTGGTGTCAGTTTGCAGGAGGTACTTGGCACTCTCAAACCAGCCTGACTTGGCACTGGTGCCAGCTTGCCTCTGGCAGGCATCCTGCGCAATATGGATTTTTAGGAGCCAGCCGGCCTCTCCGGGCCACAGGCCCTGGAACACAAACAACGGCCACTTTCCCAGGGAAGCCAAGGTTTCCACCTCAGTTTCATGGTGTCAGTTTGCAGGAGGTACTATGCACTCTCCAACCAGCCTGACTTGGCACAGGTGCCAGCTTGCCTCTGGCAGGCATCCTGCGCAATACGAATTTTTAGGAGCCAGCCGGCCTCTCCGGGCCACAGGCCCTGGAACACACAATATGGCCATTTTCCCAGGGAAGCAAAAGTCACCAACCCTGGTTCTTGGTGTCAGTTTGCAGGGGGTACTTGGCACTCTCAAACCAGCCTGACTTGGCACTGGTGCCAGCTTGCATCTTGGAGGCAGCCTGCGCAATATGGATTTATAGGAGCCAGCCGGCCTCTCCGGGCCACAGGCCCTGGAACACAAACAACGGCCATTTTCCCAGGGAAGCAAAAGTCACCACCTCAGTTTCATGGTGTCAGTTTGCAGGAGGTACTTGGCACTCTCAAACCAGCCTGACTTGGCACTGGTGCCAGCGTGCCTCTGGCAGGCATTCTGCGCAATATGGATTTTTAACAGCCAGCCGGCCACTCCAGGCCACAGGCCCTTCAACACAAACAACGGCCCTTTTCCCAGGTAAGCAAAAGTCACCAACCCTGGTTCTTGGTGTCAGTTTGCAGGAGGTACTTGGCACTCTCCAACCAGCCTGACTTGGCACTCGTGCCAGCTTGCATCTTGGAGGCAGCCTGCGCAATATGGATTTTTAGGAGCCAGCCGGCCACTCCAGGCCACAGGCCCTGGAACACAAACAACGGCCCTTTTCCCAGGTAAGCAAAAGTCACCACCTCAGTTTCATGGTGTCAGTTTGCAGGAGGTACTTGGCACTCTCAAACCAGCCTGACTTGGCACTGGTGCCAGCTTGCCTCTGGCAGGCATTCTGCGCAATCTGGAATTTTAGGAGCCAGCCGGCCACTCCAGGCCACAGGCCCTGGAACACAAACAACGGCCATTTTCCCAGGTAAGCAAAAGTCACCAACCCTGGTTCTAGGTGTCAGTTTGCAGGAGGTACTTGGCACACTCAAACCAGCCTGACTTGGCACTGGTGCCAGCTTGCCTCTGGCAGGCATCCTGCGCAATATGGATTTTTAGGAGCCAGCCGGCCACTCCAGGCCACAGGCCCTGGAACACAAACAACGGCCCTTTTCCCAGGTAAGCAAAAGTCACCACCTCAGTTTCATGGTGTCAGTTTGCAGGAGGTACTTGGCACTCTCAAACCAGCCTGACTTGGCACTGGTGCCAGCTTGCCTCTGGCAGGCATCCTGCGCAATATGGATTTTTAGGAGCCAGCCGGCCTCTCCGGGCCACAGGCCCTTCAACACAAACAACGGCCATTTTCCCTGTGAAAGAAAAGTCACCACCTCAGTTTCTTGGTGTCAGTTTGCAGGAGGTACTTGGCACTCTCAAACCAGCCTGACTTGGCACTGGTGCCAGCTTGCCTCTGGGAGGCATTCTGCGCAATGCGGAATTTTAAGAGCCAGCCGGCCTCTCCAGGCCACAGGCCCTGGAACACAAACAACGGCCATTTTCCCAGTTAAGCACAAGTCACCAACCCTGGTTCTTGGTGTCAGTTTGCAGGAGGTACTTGGCACTCTCAAACCAGCCTGACTTGGCACTCGTGCCAGCTTGCATCTTGGAGGCAGCCTGCGCAATATGGATTTCTAGGAGCCAGCCGGCCACTCCGTGGCATTGGCCCTGGAACACAAACAACGGCCATTTTCCCAGGTAAGCAAAAGTCACCACCTCAGTTTCATGGTGTCAGTTTGCAGGAGGTACTTGGCACTCTCCAACCAGCCTGACTTGGCACTGCTGCCAGCTTGCCTCTGGCAGGCATCCTGCGCAATGCGGAATTTTAGGAGCCAGCCGGCCACTCCAGGCCACTGGCCCTGGAACACAAACAACGGCCCTTTTCCCAGATAACCAAATGTCACCACCTCAGTTTCATGGTGTCAGTTTGCAGGAGTTACTTGGCACTCTCATACCAGCCTGACTTGGCACTGGTGCCAGCTTGCCTCTGGCAGGCATCCTGCGCAATATGGATTTTTAGGAGCCAGCCGGCCACTCCGGGGCATTGGCCCTGGAACACAAACAACGGCCCTTTTCCCAGGTAAGCAAAAGTCACCAACCCTGGTTCTTGGTGTCAGTTTGCAGGAGGTACTTGGCACTCTCAAACCAGCCTGACTTGGCACTGCTGCCAGCTTGCCTCTGGCAGGCATCCTGCGCAATATGGATTTTTAGGAGCCAGCCGGCCACTCCAGGCCACAGGCCCTGGAACACAAACAACGGCCCTTTTCCCAGGTAAGCAAAAGTCACCAACCCTGGTTCTTGGTGTCAGTTTGCAGGAGGTACTTGGCACTCTCAAACCAGCCTGACTTGGCACTGGTGCCAGCTTGCCTCTGGCAGGCATCCTGCGCAATGCGGAATTTTAGGAGCCGGCCAGCCACTCCGGGGCATTGGCCCTGGAACACAAACAACGGCCATTTTCCCAGGTAAGCAAAAGTCACCAACCCTGGTTCTTGGTGTCAGTTTGCAGGAGGTACTTGGCACTCTCAAACCAGCCTGATTTGGCACTGGTGCCAGCTTGCCTCTGGCAGGCATTCTGCGCAATCTGGAATTTTAGGAGCCAGCCGGCCACTCCAGGCCACAGGCCCTGGAACACAAACAACGGCCATTTTCCCAGGTAAGCAAAAGTCACCAACCCTGGTTCTTGGTGTCAGTTTGCAGGAGGTACTTGGCACACTCAAACCAGCCTGACTTGGCACTCGTGCCAGCTTGCCTCTGGCAGGCATCCTGCGCAATATGGATTTTTAGGAGCCAGCCGGCCACTCCAGGCCACAGGCCCTGGAACACAAACAACGGCCCTTTTCCCAGGTAAGCAAAAGTCACCACCTCAGTTTCATGGTGTCAGTTTGCAGGAGGTACTTGGCACTCTCAAACCAGCCTGACTTGGCACTGGTGCCAGCTTCCCTCTGGCAGGCATCCTGCGCAATACGGATTTTTAGGAGCCAGCCGGCCTCTCCGGGCCACAGGCCCTGGAACACAAACAACGGCCATTTTCCCTGTGAAAGAAAAGGCACCACCTCAGTTTCTTCGTGTCAGTTTGCAGAAGGTACTTGGCACTCTCAAACCAGCCTGACTTGGCACTGGTGCCAGCTTGCCTCTGGGAGGCATTCTGCGCAATGCGGAATTTTAAGAGCCAGCCGGCCACTCCAGGCCACAGGCCCTGGAACACAAACAACGGCCCTTTTCCCAGGTAAGCAAAAGTCACCACGTCAGTTTCATGGTGTCAGTTTGCAGGGGTTGCTTGGGACTCTCAAACCAGCCTGACATGGCACTGGTGCCAGCGTGCCTCTGGCAGGCATCCTGCGCAATATGGATTTTTAGGAGCCAGCCGGCCTCTCCGGGCCACTGGCCCTGGAACACAAACAACGGCCATTTTCCCAGGTAAGCAAAAGTCACCAACCCTGGTTCTAGGTGTCAGTTTGCAGGAGGTACTTGGCACTCTCAAACCAGCCTGACTTGGCACTCGTGCCAGCTTGCATCTTGGAGGCAGCCTGCGCAATATGGATTTTTAGGAGCCAGCCGGCCACTCCGTGGCATTGGCCCTGGAACACAAACAACGGCCCTTTTCCCAGGTAAGCAAAAGTCACCACCTCAGTTTCATGGTGTCAGTTTGCAGGAGGTACTTGGCACTCTCCAACCAGCCTGACTTGGCACTGCTGCCAGCTTGCCTCTGGTAGGCATCCTGCGCAATGCGGGATTTTAAGAGCCAGCCGGCCACTCCAGGCCACAGGCCCTGGAACACAAACAACGGCCCTTTTCCCAGGTAAGCAAAAGTCACCACCTCAGTTTCCTGGTGTCAGTTTGCAGGAGGTACTTGGCACTCTCAAATCAGCCTGACTTGGCACTGGTGCCAGCTTGCCTCTGGCAGGCATCCTGCGCAATGCGGAATTTTAGGAGGCAGCCGGCCACTCCAGGCCACAGGCCCTGGAACACAAACAACGGCCCTTTTCCCAGGGAAGCAAAAGTCACCAACCCTGGTTCTTGGTGTCAGTTTGCAGGAGGTACTTGGCACTCTCAAACCAGCCTGACTTGGCACTCGTGCCAGCTTGCATCTTGGAGGCAGCCTGCGCAATGCGGGATTTTTAGGAGCCAGCCGGCCACTCCAGGCCACAGGCCCTGGAACACAAACAACGGCCCTTTTCCCAGGTAAGCAAAAGTCACCACCTCAGTTTCATGGTGTCAGTTTGCAGGAGGTACTTGGCACTCTCAAACCAGCCTGACTTGGCACTGGTGCCAGCTTGCCTCTGGCAGGCATCCTGCGCAATGCGGGATTTTAAGAGCCAGCCGGCCACTCCAGGCCACAGGCCCTGGAACACAAACAACGGCCCTTTTCCCAGGTAAGCAAAAGTCACCACCTCAGTTTCATGGTGTCAGTTTGCAGGAGGTACTTGGCACTCTCAAACCAGCCTGACTTGGCACTGGTGCCAGCTTGCCTCTGGCAGGCATCCTGCGCAATATGGATTTTTAGGAGCCAGCCGGCCTCTCCGGGCCACAGGCCCTGGAACACAAACAACGGCCATTTTCCCAGGTAAGCAAAAGTCACCACCTCAGTTTCATGGTGTCAGTTTGCAGGAGGTACTTGGCACTCTCAAACCAGCCTGACTTGGCACTGGTGCCAGCTTGCCTCTGGCAGGCATCCTGCGCAATGCGGAATTTTAGGAGCCGGCCAGCCACTCCGGGGCATTGGCCCTGGAACACAAACAACGGCCATTTTCCCAGGTAAGCAAAAGTCACCAACCCTGGTTCTTGGTGTCAGTTTGCAGGAGGTACTTGGCACTCTCAAACCAGCCTGATTTGGCACTGGTGCCAGCTTGCCTCTGGCAGGCATTCTGCGCAATCTGGAATTTTAGGAGCCAGCCGGCCACTCCAGGCCACAGGCCCTGGAACACAAACAACGGCCATTTTCCCAGGTAAGCAAAAGTCACCAACCCTGGTTCTAGGTGTCAGTTTGCAGGAGGTACTTGGCACACTCAAACCAGCCTGACTTGGCACTGGTGCCAGCTTGCCTCTGGCAGGCATCCTGCGCAATATGGATTTTTAGGAGCCAGCCGGCCACTCCAGGCCACAGGCCCTGGAACACAAACAACGGCCCTTTTCCCAGGTAAGCAAAAGTCACCACCTCAGTTTCATGGTGTCAGTTTGCAGGAGGTACTTGGCACTCTCAAACAAGCCTGACATGGCACTGGTGCCAGCTTGCCTCTGGCAGGCATTCTGCGCAATCTGGAATTTTAGGAGCCAGCCGGCCACTCCAGGCCACAGGCCCTGGAACACAAACAACTGCCCTTTTCCCAGGTAAGCAAAAGTCACCAACCCTGGTTCTTGGTGTCAGTTTGCAGGAGGTACTTGGCACTCTCCAACCAGCCTGACTTGGCACTGGTGCCAGCTTGCATCTTGGAGGCAGCCTGCGCAATATGGACTTTTAGGAGCCAGCCGGCCACTCCAGGCCACAGGCCCTGGAACACAAACAACGGCCATTTTCCCAGGTAAGCAAAAGTCACCAACCCTGGTTCTAGGTGTCAGTTTGCAGGAGGTACTTGGCACACTCAAACCAGCCTGACTTGGCACTGGTGCCAGCTTGCCTCTGGCAGGCATCCTGCGCAATATGGATTTTTAGGAGCCAGCCGGCCTCTCCGGGCCACAGGCCCTGGAACACAATCAACAGCCACTTTCCCCGTGAAAGAAAAGGAAGCAACCATGGTTCTTGGTGTCAGTTTGCAGGAGGTACTTGGCACTCTCATACCAGCCTGACTTGGCACTGGTGCCAGCTTGCCTCTGGCAGGCATCCTGCGCAATATGGATTTTAAGGAGCCGGCTGGCCTGTCCGGGCCACAGGCCCTGGAACACAAACAACGGCCCTTTTCCCAGGTAAGCAAAAGTCACCACCTCAGTTTCATGGTGTCAGTTTGCTGGAGGTACTTGGCACTCTCAAACAAGCCTGACTTGGCACTGGTGCCAGCTTGCCTCTGTCAGCATCCTGCGCAATGCGGGATTTTCAGGTGCCAGCCGGCCACACCAGGCCACAGGCCCTGGAACACAAACAACGGCCCTTTTCCCAGGTAAGCAAAAGTCACCAACCCTGGTTCTTGGTGTCAGTTTGCAGGAGGTACTTGGCACTCTCAAACCAGCCTGACTTGGCACTGGTGCCAGCTTGCCTCTGGTAGGCATCCTGCGCAATGCGGGATTTTAAGAGCCAGCCGGCCACTCCAGGCCACAGGCCCTGGAACACAAACAACGGCCCTTTTCCCAGGTAAGCAAAAGTCACCCCCTCAGTTTCATGGTGTCAGTTTGCAGGAGGTACTTGGCACTCTCAAACCAGCCTGACTTGGCACTGGTGCCAGCGTGCCTCTGGCAGGCATTCTGCGCAATATGGATTTTTAACAGCCAGCCGGCCTCTCCGGGCCACAGGCCCTTCAACACAAACAACGGCCCTTTTCCCAGGTAAGCAAAAGTCACCAACCCTGGTTCTTGGTGTCAGTTTGCAGGGGGTACTTGGCACTCTCCAACCAGCCTGACTTGGCACTGGTGCCAGCTTGCATCTTGGAGACAGTCTGCGCAATATGGATTTTTAGGAGCCAGCCGGCCACTCCAGGCCACAGGCCCTGGAACACAAACAATGGCCCTTTTCCCAGGTAAGCAAAAGTCACCAACCCTGGTTCTTGGTGTCAGTTTGCAGGAGGTACTTGGCACTCTCAAACCAGCCTGACTTGGCACTGGTGCCAGCTTGCCTCTGGGAGGCATTCTGCGCAATGCGGAATTTTAGGAGCCAGCCGGCCACTCCAGGCCACCGGCCCTGGAACACAAACAACGGCCCTTTTCCCAGGGAAGCAAAAGTCACCACCTCAGTTTCATGGTGTCAGTTTGCAGGAGGTACTTGGCACTCTCAAACCAGCCTGACTTGGCACTGGTGCCAGCTTGCCTCTGGCAGGCATCCTGCGCAATGCGGAATTTTAGGAGCCGGCCAGCCACTCCGGGGCATTGGCCCTGGAACATAAACAACGGCCATTTTCCCAGGTAAGCAAAAGTCACCAACCCTGGTTCTTGGTGTCAGTTTGCAGGAGGTACTTGGCACTCTCAAACCAGCCTGACTTGGCACTGGTGCCAGCTTGCCTCTGGCAGGCATCCTGCGCAATCTGGAATTTTAGGAGCCAGCCGGCCACTCCAGGCCACAGGCCCTGGAACACAAACAACGGCCATTTTCCCAGGTAAGCAAAAGTCACCAACCCTGGTTCTAGGTGTCAGTTTGCAGGAGGTACTTGGCACACTCAAACCAGCCTGACTTGGCACTGGTGCCAGCTTGCCTCTGGCAGGCATCCTGCGCAATATGGATTTTTAGGAGCCAGCCGGCCACTCCAGGCCACAGGCCCTGGAACACAAACAACGGCCCTTTTCCCAGGTAAGCAAAAGTCACCACCTCAGTTTCATGGTGTCAGTTTGCAGGAGGTACTTGGCACTCTCAAACCAGCCTGACTTGGCACTGGTGCCAGCTTGCCTCTGGGAGGCATCCTGCGCAATGCGGGATTTTAAGAGCCAGCCGGCCACTCCAGGCCACAGGCCCTGGAACACAAACAACGGCCCTTTTCCCAGGTAAGCAAAAGTCACCACGTCAGTTTCATGGTGTCAGTTTGCAGGGGGTGCTTGGGACTCTCAAACCAGCCTGACATGGCACTGGTGCCAGCCTGCCTCTGGCAGGCATCCTGCGCAATATGGATTTTTAGGAGCCAGCCGGCCTCTCCGGGCCACTGGCCCTGGAACACAAACAACGGCCATTTTCCCAGGTAAGCAAAAGTAACCAACCCTGGTTCTTGGTGTCAGTTTGCAGGAGGTACTTGGCACTCTCAAACCAGCCTGACTTGGCACTCGTGCCAGCTTGCATCTTGGAGGCAGCCTGCGCAATATGGATTTCTAGGAGCCAGCCGGCCACTCCGTGGCATTGGCCCTGGAACACAAACAACGGCCCTTTTCCCAGGTAAGCAAAAGTCACCACCTCAGTTTCATGGTGTCAGTTTGCAGGAGGTACTTGGCACTCTCCAACCAGCCTGACTTGGCACTGGTGCCAGCTTGCCTCTGGCAGGCATCCTGCGCAATGCGGAATTTTAGGAGGCAGCCGGCCACTCCAGGCCACAGGCCCTGGAACACAAACAACGGCCCTTTTCCCAGGTAAGCAAAAGTCACCAACCCTGGTTCTTGGTGTCATTTTGCAGGGGGTACTTGGCACTCTCAAACCAGCCTGACTTGGCACTGGTGCCAGCTTGCCTCTGGCAGGCATCCTGCGCAATGCGGGATTTTAGGAGCCAGCCGGCCACTCCAGGCCACAGGCCCTGGAACACAAACAACGGCCACTTTCCCAGGGAAGCCAAAGTTTCCACCTCAGTTTCATGGTGTCAGTTTGCAGGGGGTACTTGGCACTCTCAAACCAGCCTGACTTGGCACTGGTGCCAGCGTGCCTCTGGCAGGCATTCTGCGCAATACGAATTTTTAGGAGCCAGCCGGCCTCTCCGGGCCACATGCCCTGGAACACAAACAACGGCCATTTTCCCTGTGAAAGAAAAGGCACCAACCCTGGTTCTTGGTGTCAGTTTGCAGGGGGTACTTGGCACTCTCAAACCAGCCTGACTTGGCACTGGTGCCAGCTTGCCTCTGGCAGGCATCCTGCGCAATGCGGGATTTTTAGGAGCCAGCCGGCCACTCCAGGCCACAGGCCCTGGAACACAAACAATGGCCATTTTCCCAGGTAAGCAAAAGTCACCACCTCAGTTTCATGGTGTCAGTTTGCAGGAGGTACTTGGCACTCTCAAACCAGCCTGACATGGCACTGGTGCCAGCGTGCCTCTGGCAGGCATCCTGCGCAATATGGATTTTTAGGAGCCAGCCGGCCACTCCAGGCCACAGGCCCTGGAACACAAACAACGGCCATTTTCCCAGGTAAGCAAAAGTCACCAACCCTGGTTCTTGGTGTCAGTTTGCAGGAGGTACTTGGCACACTCAAACCAGCCTGATTTGGCACTGGTGCCAGCTTGTCTCTGGCAGGCATCCTGCGCAATGCGGGATTTTAAGAGCCAGCCAGCCTCTCCGGGCCACAGGCCCTTCAACACAAACAACGGCCATTTTCCCTGTGAAAGAAAAGGCACCACCTCAGTTTCATGGTGTCAGTTTGCAGGAGCTACTTGACACTCTCAAACCAGCCTGACTTGGCACTGGTGGCAGCTTGCCTCTGGCAGGCATCCTGCGCAATACGAATTTTTAGGAGCCAGCCGGCCTCTCCGGGCCACATGCCCTAGAACACAAACAACGGCCCTTTTCCCTGTGAAAGAAAAGGCACCAACCCTGGTTCTTGGTGTCAGTTTGCAGGAGGTACTTGGCACTCTCAAACCAGCCTGACTTGGCACTGGTGCCAGCTTGCCTCTGGCAGGCATCCTGCGCAATATGGATTTTTAGGAGCCAGCCGGCCTCTCCGGGCCACAGGCCCTGGAACACAAACAACGGCCACTTTCCCAGGGAAGCCAAAGTTTCCACCTCAGTTTCATGGTGTCAGTTTGCAGGGGGTACTTGGCACTCTCAAACCAGCCTGACTTGGCCCTGGTGCCAGCGTGCCTCTGGCAGGCATTCTGCGCAATACGGATTTTTAGGAGCCAGCCGGCCTCTCCAGGCCACAGGCCCTGGAACACAAACAACGGCCATTTTCCCAGGGAAGCAAAAGTCACCACCTCACTTTCATGGTCTCAGTTTGCAGGAGGTACTTGGCACTCTCAAACCAGCCTGACTTGGCACTGGTGCCAGCTTGCCTCTGGCAGGCATCCTGCGCAATATGGATTTTTAGGAGCCAGCCGGCCTCTCCGGGCCACAGGCCCTTCAACACAAACAACGGCCCTTTTCCCAGATAACCAAATGTCACCACCTCAGTTTCACGGTGTCAGTTTGCAGGAGGTACTTGGCACTCTCAAACCAGCCTGACTTGGCACTGGTGCCAGCTTGCCTCTGGCAGGCATCCTGCGCAATATGGATTTTTAGGAGCCAGCCGGCCTCTCCGGGCCACGGGCCCTGGAACACAAACAACGGCCATTTTCCCAGGGAAGCAAAACTCTCCATTTCAGGTTGATGATGGCAGGTTCTAGGAGTTACTTGGCACTCTCAAACCAGCCCCAGTTGAGAGTGGTGCCAGCTTGCGTCTGGCAGGCATCCTGCGCAATGCGGAATTTCAGGAGCCAGCCGACAGCTCTGGGCCACATGCCCCTGAGCTCTATGGCAGCTCCCCACCTGTCAAGGCCCCCCCCCATCTCTGCGCCTGAGCCCACAATGTCTGTGCATCACTCCAAGTCCCTCAATACTGTCCCTTGGCCCCCTGACCTCCAACCTGCACTCTCCACCTGTGTATGGGTGGTTTTTAGGGTGAGTATAGGTGTGGTGTGATTGCTGGCTCACCTGTCACCCTCAGGCACCCCCACTTTGCCTCTCAAGGCACCCCCTGCCCCTCAGCCTCTTTGTGTCACTCTCAAGTTCCACACTGCAGCCTCTCAGTGTCTCTGTGCCACCCTGGAGCCCCCCTTGGCTCCTAAGGACCCCTAAAGGGGAGCGGGTAAGGGTTAGGAGGGGGCACCCCAAATCTCCCAGAGCGAAGCTGCAGCAAAACAAAACTCTGGCTGCCCTGGCAGTGCCAAACATGTCCTGGAAACTGCCATCGGGAACCTTTGTGTCCTGTGGAAAGGGGCTGCAGCTGCTGCTGGTTTCCAGGGAGTGGGATTGTGCCTCCTAAAATCGCAAAGGGTGGAGGATTTCTCGCAGAGACACTTGGGTGGAAAGCTTTCCTTCCTCTGCAGAAAAAAAAAAGCCATCATTCACAGCGAGGCGTCCAGGGCTGCAAATCCCCTCATAGCAACACAAGGGGCGGGGAAACGTGACTGTACATCCTCAAAACTTCTAGCACATCCAAAACGTTCATTCCATAATTATGAGAGTCAGCCGTGGCATTACTCACGTGTAACAAACCCTTGTGCTCAGGGGAGCACCTCAGCAGGTGGGGCAGCGTGTGGGGTCACAGGGGAACCCTTCTCTTTCCAGTTCCACGCTCCCAGTCTAGCGGCAGAACTCTCAGTTCCATCCCAGCTCCACCCCAGTATCCCCACTCCCTCCCCAGTGCAACCTATTAACCCCAGAAAAACGAAGAGGTTTGAGTGGAAAAGGAGTTTAAACGGAGGGGGAATCCTTTTCCATAATTGTCCCCTTTTTTTAAACGAAGGGGGAATCCCCTTTCCCTGCAATTTTAAAAAATTTTTACTTTGGGGATCCCGCTCATCCTTCCCCCTCAGCTCGCACCCAGAGCATCACCTGCCCCGCCCCTCCTCTCCCGGCAGGCTCTGTGATGGGGCGCTAATTAGAGGGAACGTTAATTAACTTGTTACGGTGAAATGGGTCTTGTTCGGAGGTGGGCGGCGAAAACAGCCGAGTGCTGCCGGAGATGCCCGAATAGCGGAGCGAGCGCGGTCAGCGAAAGGACCCGAGCGGGGACGGAAAAACCCGAGCGGCGGAGCTCGGCGGAAAGCGACCGAGGAGCTTTCCGGACTGCGAGCCCTGATTAGCCAATGGCCTCGGGGGGGCGGAGCGTGCCTGGCCCCGGTGGCGACCTCAGACGCCGCGATGGCGGCGGAGGCCGCGGAGCCTCCGTGCGGGCTCTGCAGCGCCTCCGTGGCTCCCTACACGTGCCCGCGCTGCCACAGCCGCCTCTGCTCCCTGCGCTGCTACCGCACCCACGGCCCCTGCGCCGAGGCCTTCTACCGCGATCAGGTTCTTGAGGCGCTACGCGCCGAGCGCAATTCTCCCCGGGGCCCCACGCCGCCCGGGCTGCGGGAACTACGCGAGCCCGCGGATCCAGCGCGGCCTGCAAGCCGCAGGCTGTGGGAACAGCTCAGCGAGGCGGAGCGCGACGGGTTCCGGCAGCTGCTGAGCTCCGGGGAGGCCGCGGCGCTGCTGCCGCAGTGGCGGCCGTGGTGGTGGCGCGGGCGGGGGCAGGTGGAGGAGCTCGGAAAAGGCTCGGGGACCGAGGAGGACGATGAGGAGGGCGGCGAAGACCGGCCCGGCCCCGCGCCGCCCGTCCCGGCCTCGGTGCCCCCGCTGAGCGCCCTCCGCGCTGCGCCCCCGTCGCCCTTGGTGCGGTTCCAGCTGCCGAACGCGCTGTTCGGCTACGCCTTCGCCTTGAGCCTGCACGGCGGAGACGAGACGCTGCTGCCCGAGCTCCCCGAGGCCGCCATCGCCGCCTCGGCCGCGCTCCGCGACCGCCGCCCCTTCGCCAGCACGGCCGAGGCGCTGCTGAGCGCCCGGCGCGACGCCCGCGCCGCGGGGCTGCCCCTGAGCCCGCTCGGCGACAGCGGGGCGCTCCTGGCTGTCGCGCAGCTGCTGGAGGGTCGCGATAGTCGCGACCCCGGCGCCGACGTGGCGGCGGCTTTGTGGCACCTGTGGCGGCTGCTGAAGGCGGGGGCGCGGGCGCTGCCGCCCCCCGAGCGGAGCCGCTTCCGAGGGGCGCGCAGGAAGGTGGGGTTCCTGCTGAGCTGGAGCCGGGGGGCCCCTGAGGAGCTCGCCCAGCTCGCCCGGGAGGTGCGGGGAGTTCACGCCGAGGTGGCCGCGGAGGAGGCGGCGGTGGCCGAAATCAGGGAGGGGCTGGAGAAGGTCTGGGGAGGTCCCCGGCCGCCCCCCAGGGAGGAGCAGGTGGATCGGGTTCCCTGGCTGGTCAGGGAGGGGGTTGAGGAGGTTTTCGGGGATCCCCGGCCGCCCGCGGCTGACAAGGGGCGGCAGGGTCGGCAGCTGATCGAGGAGCTGGACTGAGATGGGCAGATGGCAAAGAAACAGCCCGGGAGAGAATCCGCTGGTCAAGGGACAGAACTGATTAACGTTCGGGAAAGCTGCTCGTTAAGGAACAGGCCTAATGAATGTCCAGCGAAGCCCTGCCAGGAGTGACTGTTAAGCGATGGGACTGAGCGATCCTGGCTCGTTAAGGGGTGGGACGAACCAACATCCCGAAACCCGAGAAATGGCACTCTTTAAGGAACAGGGCTCATCAAGGATGGGAATTAACGAGACCCCCCCGGGAAGTGGGTTCAGGAGAGAACCTGCTCGTCAGTGACCCAGACCAAGGAACCAGGCCCAGAACCGCTCATTAAGGGCCAGGACTAAAGGACATCCCACAAACCAGTCCCAGGAATGACAATCACCAAGGAGTGAGACTCATAAATGACTAGTGATATACCATTAGGAGAGGCCCTGAATTAATTAAGGGTCTGGGCTAATGAAGTGCTGGTGAAAGTGGCCCGGGAAAAGCTGTGCAATAAGGGATGGGAATAACCAGATCCCAAAGGAACCAGAGACCCTTCTTGTTCATAATTGGCCAAAGAACATCTAGGAATAAACTGACCCCTCACAACCTCCTTGTGCTAATTAATGAGTGTGGGCCCCGGGTAATAAAAGCAGGTACTGATGAATGTGGGCATTTATTTAACAAAGGGGGGCACTAATGAACACAGGCATTTACAGAGCCACAAAGGAAGGGGAGACCCCAAGACTTTATTACAAGTGATTCACAGTGATGGGGCTGTGGAACCAACCCCCTGTGACCTGGGGGGGGTCCCAAGAGGGGTCCCCACTCTCAGCAGGTGTGGGGAGTCCCAGGGGGTCCCTCAGTTGATTGGAGAGGTCCCAGCAGTGTCAGTAAATGGTGGGGGACAGGAGTTGGGGGGGGTCCCAAAGGTGCCTCAGTAGATGGGGGGTCTTGGGGGTTCCACAGGCAATGTGGGGAATCCCCAGGGGGTCGCAGGGGGGGTCTCGGAGGAGCCCTCAGTAGACCAGGGGCAGCAGGCGGTGGGGGACACGCTGGCACAGGCCCCCCCAGGCCCCCCCAAAGCGGCGCCGCTGCCGCCGCTCCCCCACAAGTGCCCGGAGCTCCCGGAGTGCCGCCCCCGCCAGGAGCAGCAGCAGGGGTGGGGACAGCCCTGGAGGGACACGGGGGTCAGGGGGGACACGGGGGGCAGGGCCCGGGACTGGGGGGGGCAGTTGGGAGGGTCTGGGTGTTGGGAAAGGGGAGGGGAGGACCCAGGTGTTCGGGGGGAGATGCTCAGGAGGTCCCAGTGGGGCAGGGACAGGGGCAGGAGCCCAGGGGTTTGGGCTGGAGCTCAGGTAAGGCCCAAATGTCAGGGGGGTGCAGGTGTCTGGGGTGTTCAGGGGACACCCAGGAGTCTGCAAGGGTTTTGGGGGGCTCAGGTGTCTAGGAGGGACACAGGGCTTTGGGGGGCTCAGGTGTCTGTCTGGGATGGACACAGGGTTTTGGGGGAACCCCAGCAAAGGAGGGGCACCCTGGCGGGGTGAGGGGGGGGTCTCACCGCAGGGAAGGGTCCAGCCCAAGGCCATCAGCAGCTCCCCGAGGTCATCGGGGCGTCGCACGAGCCCCCACCAGCCCCCAGCCAGCAGCACCTGCCCCGTGGCCGTGGGGACCGTGGGGAGACCTGGGGGGGAGGGGAGCAGGAGTTTGGGGGGTCCCAGATTTGGGGATCCTCAGCACTTTGGGTGTCCCGGCCTTGGGGGACTCACCCGCCACTCGGGGGTCTCGGGGGTTGCGGCTGAAGAGGCTCCTCTGCGTGGTGGCACCGTGGAAGATCCACAAGCCCAGGACTTGGGGAAAGGGGAGGGGGATGTCAGGGCCCCCCAAACTACCCAGAGACCCCCCCGAGCTCCTCACTGACGCCCCCCAAAATCCCCCCACCTCCCCTGAACCCGCTCCACCCCCATTCTGCCCACTGCCCCCCCATTCCCCCAATTAATCCCCAAATGATCCCTGGTGCTCCCATTAACCCCAAATCCCCCAAATTCCTCCCGAATCTCCTTCAGTGCCCCCAGCTCCCCCCATTTGCTCCCCAGTTCCCCCCCAGTTCCCCCCGTGCCCACCGTAGAGCCCCCCACAGGCGGCCCCCCCGGCACCCCCCAGCCCCTGCTGGGGTCTCCGCAGCAGCAGCAACGCTGGGAGGGGACCCCCAAAAGGACCCCAGGCAAGAGCCCCGAAGAGTCCCAGGAACCCGCTGGGGCCGCGGGCAGAACTCCCGCTCAGCTCCTGGGGAAGGGCAAGAGGTGAGACCCCACAACCCTCCCCCACCCCCAAACACACCCCAGAAACCCCCCAGAGATGCAAACGCACCTCACCCCCCGGGGGGACCCCAAAAACCCACCCCCCAAACACACCTCATCCTCCGGGGGGACCCCACAACCCCCCCAACCCCACACACGCCTCACCCTCCGGGGCACCCCACAGCCCCCTGGAGACCCCACAGACCCTCCCACTGCCCCCCCCCGGAGTCCCCCCACGTACCCCCACCCATCCCGTCCCCCCCACCCCCACCATGCCTCCCCCTGGGGGTTCCCTTCACTGTGGGGTCCCCCCCTTGACTCCCCCCGTGAGGTTCCCCCCCGTGGCCCTCACCCCCCGCCATGCGTGGTTTCCCCCCCCATGTCCCCCCGTGTCCCCCCCACTCGTGTGGACCCCCCCCCGCGCCCCCCACCCTGAGGCGCCGCAGCACCGGGACCCCCTGAGCAGCCGCCACGAGCGCCAGGGGCAGCGAGGGGGACCCCCAAAGGCGCTGCTGCTCCCCCAGGGCCGCCGCCAGCACCAGCAGCTGGGGGGGACAGGGGGAAGACGGGGGGGACAGGAAAGGGGGGGCAACAGGGGCGACACAGATGGGGAACAGTGGGGGAAGAGCCCATTAACCCCCTGGGCCCGCCCCTGGTCCCAGGGCTCCCAGTCCCTCCCAGTTTGCCCGCAGTAGCCCCAGCGCCCCCCCCCAGTTCTCCCCAGATCCTCCAGTACCCCCTGCACCCACCCAGTGTCCCCCGCGTGTTCTCCCAGTCCCCTCCCGGCGTCTCCCACTCCCCCCAGTGCTCAACCAGTCCTCCCCCAAGCTCCTTCCAGTGCCCCACAGTTCCCCCCAGTCACTCCCAGTGCCCCCCAGTCCCCCCCCCAGTTCTCCCAGTTCCCCCCCAGTTCCCCCCAGTCCCTCCCATTCCCCCCCAATTTCCCCCAGGCACTCCCAGTGCCCCCCAGTCCCCCCCAGTTGCCCCCAGTCCCTCCCATTCCCCCCCAGTTCCCCCCAGTTCCCCCCCAGTGTCCCCCAGTTCCCCCCCAGTGCCCCCCAGTTCCCCGTACCCAGGCGCAGAGCCCAACCCGCTCCCAGTGCAGATTCTCGGGGGTCTCCAGGGGGGACCCCGCTTCTCCCCCCACGAAGAATTCGTACACGGGGTGTCCTGGGGGGGAGGGGCACGGCCTTAGCACCCCCGGACCCCCCCAGCCCCCCCGGACCGACCCCCCAGCCCCTCCCCCAGCCCTCCTCGGCCCCTCCCAGGGACCTCCGGAGTCCCCCCGACCCCCAGCCCGCCATGACCCCCCCCAGATCCCCGATTCCCCCCTCAGCCCCCCCCGCTCACCGGTGCCCCCCCCCCGCAGTCGCCGCCGAGCGAGGAGGAGGAGCCCGAGGCCGAAGGCGACGCTGGAGGCGGCCGCGGCCAGCGGGGGGAGGAGGGGGCACAGGGGGGGCAGGGGGACCCCCAGGGCCAGAGCCGCCGCCAGGGCCCCCCCCCAGCGCCAGCAGCCCTGAGCCGGCGGCAGTGAGTCCCCCCCAGTGAGAGCTGCGACCCCCGAGGGAACCCCCGACCCCCACAGTGAGAGCTGCGACCCCCGAGGGAACCCCCGACCCCCCCAGTGAGAGCTGCGACCCCCGAGGGGACCCCCCGAGACCCCCGCCCGCACCCAGACCCCCCCAAAGGACCCAAACAGACCCCGGACCGCCCCCCAGGACCCCTCCGAGGGGCCCTGATCTCGGAGCCCCCCCCCAGCTTCCTCAGGGACCCCTGCCATCCCCCCTAGAGGGGTCCCCAGACCCCCGAGCGGCCCCCACTCACAGCCGAGGTCTCGGAGGGGTCCTGGGGTGTCACCGGGGCTCTGGGGACAGCAGCGTCACCCTGACCCCCCCTGACCCCCCCGACCCCCTCCTGCAACCCCCCCCGACCCCACCGGTCCTCACCCCTCTCCCACCGCCCCCACCCCCCCCGCTGTGTCCCCAAAGCCCCCGAGCCGCCCCCACCGTGCCCCCCAACCCCCATCCCCCACCACCCCAACCCCCCCAACCGCTCCCATATCCCCGATCCCCCCCACCCCCCGCACCTCCCCCAAAATTCCCCCCATTCCCGCCCAAACCCCAAATGCCCCCTCACCCTCGGGGGTCTCCAGCAGCTCCCCAGCCCGTGCGCGCCCACCCAGGCGAGGACGAGTGCGAGTGCGGGGGGGGTGGGGAAGGCCAGGGCGGGGGTCCCCCAGCCCCCCTCCCCCTCCCCCACGCTGGCGCTCACGACCCCCACGAGCCCCAGGGGCAGCAGCAGCGTCAGAGCCCCTGCGCCTGGGGAGGGGGCGGGGGGCGAGTGAGACCCCAGCCCCAAAAAAGGGACCCGGGAACCCCCAGGTGTGACCCTTCCCCAAAAACAGGACAGCGGCCACTCCCCTATCCCCGCCCCCCACCCCCAAAAGGGGACCCAGGGCTGCGGACACCCCTTACCCCCCCCTCCCTCGCCCCCTCCCCAAAAAGGGGACCCCGTTGTGCCCCACCCCTGCCCCCCTCACCCCAGGGCCCCCCAAATTCCAGCTCGGAGGGGGTGGGAGGCGCTCGGGGGGGCTCCATGGCCGGGGGGGGACAGGGGGGATTTTTTGGGGGGGTCCTGGACTCGCGATCTCCGCCTCCGGGGGCGTGGCTTGGCAGTCGCCATGCCCCTAGGGCGGGTGATGTCATCGCGCCGCGCGTTGATTGGCTGCAGCAGTGCCCCACCCCACTCTTAAAGAGGCAGTAACCTAATTCTGCTGCTCCGTGACGTCAAAAACTGCGTCATCACACAGCGCGGCCACAGCAAAACCGCGTTTATTGAGGAATAAAGGGGGGTGGGGGGGGGGTCCCTCGAGCAGGGGGGGGCTGTGCACGGGGGGCCCTTGCACAGGGACCCCCAGTCCTGAGGGTCCCCCGAGGGTCCCCGGGCATTTCTCCAGCTCTCATGGGGGTCTGAAGGGTTCCCTGAGGGTCCCTCCTGCACGGGGGGCCCCGGGGGGTCTCCGGGGGTCCCTGGGGGTCTGGGGTCACTCCACGACCAGGTGGAAGCGCTCGGCCTCCTCGAACTGCGCGTTCATGGAGGCGGCCCAGGCCTCGAGCTCCGACAGCTGGGGGGAACGGGGAAACGGGGGTCAGGGGGAAACGGGGGCTTCACGGGGGGTCTGTGGGGAGCAGGGGAAGCCCTGGGGGTCAGAGGGGCAATGGGGGGCCAAGGGGGTGCAGGGGACAGCAGGGCGAGGGGAATGGGGAGGATCCCGGAGGGTCGTGGGGGCTCCCAGGGGGTCCTGGCAGTATGGGAAGGGTCCCTGGGGGGGTCCCTGGGGTTAGGGTCAGGGGGTTAGGTCCCAGGAGGGTCCCTGGGGTGTCACTCACGTCGATGGGCGTCACCTTCTTCTTCCTCCTGCGCTCGGGGCCGGCGCCAATGCCGGGGAGGCCGAGTGGAGGGATCTGGGGAGGGGGCTCGGGGGGCGGCACGTTGAGAGGGAGGGGGCTCAGGGGGAGCCCCCCCCTGGGGCTGGGCACTCCCCCGCCCTCCAGGCGGCTGTAGGAGCGGCGGACGCGGGGGGGCACGGGGGAGGGGAGGGGGGAGGGAGGGGGGGAGGGGGCGCCACGGGCGGGGGAGGGGGCACAGGAGGGGGCGGGGGCGTTCTCCTTCTGGCTCTGCAGCTGTGGGGAGAGGCGGGGGGGGGGTCAGTCTGCGGAGGGGTCCCGGGGTAACCAGGACCCCCCCCGACCCCCCCGCCTCTCCCTCAACTGACCCGGGGGCTCTGTCGGCGTCGCTCAAAGTCCTGTGGGAGAGGGAGAGGGGTCTGAGAACTGCCCCCAGCCCCAAGACCCCCCAAACCCTGCCTGGGACCCCCCAGGGCCCTCCCGGGACCCCCCCGAACTCCTGGGACGCCTCACACCCCCGGGACCCTCCCCCAACCCCTTGGTGACCCCCCCCCCCGACCCCCACTCACGGGGCTGCCCCGGGGGCTGCGGGACCGGAGGGTCCAGGGGGGGCCCCCCCGCGGCGCCGAGACCACCAAGCGCTGGGAGCTCCGTCGCGTCACTGGGGCAGAAGATGGGAATGGTGAGGGGTGGGGGTCGCGACCCCCGACTGACCTCGAGACCCCCCGAGCCCCCCAGAACCACCCCGAGCCCCTCCCCAGAGCCCCCGAGCGGACCCCCCCCGTCCTACCGGCCTGCCCCCGACCCCGACCTCAAATTCCCGCTGGGCCCCTCCAGACGCCCCCAGCCCCAATAGACACCCCCCCCAGCCCCATCTCCGCTTCTCCTCCCCAAATGCCCCACCCAGACCCTCAGGACCCCCAGGCCCCCCCTCACCCCTCGGGGTCGCCCCCGCCGAGCGCCGCCCACCACCGGCTCCCGCCATGGCCGTTCGAACGGCCGGAAGTGGCGTCATCGCGCCGTGCCGCGCACCAGGGCAGACGGGGGGGGTGCGGGGGCTCGGCCACCATGGTGGGTGTGGCCGCGCGGCAGAGCCAGACCGCACTTCCGGCGCGGCGGCTGCCGGTGACGCCATCAGGGAGCGACGCACCCGGAAGCGCCAGCGGGGCAGCGCGTCGCCATAGGAACGTGTGAGTGGGGGGCGGAGGGGGTCTTGGGGGTTCCAGGAGAGTCTGGGGGTCGCCAGGAGGGGCTGGAGGGATCCTGGGGAGCGCTGGGCGCGGCTTTGCGGTGTCCCGTTGGCGAGCGCGGGGTGCTCAGCGGGCTCTGGGGAGTCCCGGGGGGCTCTGAGCGGTCTCGGGCACCGGGAGAGCGCGAGGGGGGTCCTGGGGGCTTCTCGGCGGCTTCTCCTGGGAAGGGGTGCTGGATGTTCTCGGGGCGAGGAGGGGGGTCCTGGTTCTTCTCGGGGTCTTTTTCTCGGGAGGGGTCCTGGACGTTCTTGTGGCCGAGGAGGGCCCCAGCCCCCCGGGACCTCCCCCTCAATTCCAGGCTGCCCCCAGGCCCCTGGGACCCCCCCCATTTCCAGCCCCTCCAGGCCGCCATGGGGCTGTGCAAGTGCCCGAAGCGCAGGGTCACCACGCTCTTCTGCTTCGAGCACCGCGTCAACGTCTGCGAGAGCTGCCTGGTCAGCGCCCACCCCAAGGTGGGCCGGGGATCTCCGGGCTGCTCTGGGGGTCCGGGGGTCCCTCGACGCTGACCCCCCCATGTCCCCGCAGTGCATCGTGCGCTCGTACCTGCAGTGGCTGCAGGACAGCGATTACAGCCCGCAGTGCCCGCTGTGCCAGGCGCCGCTGGGCGAGCGCGACACCGTGCGCCTGGTCTGCTACGGTGGGGAGGGGGCTCGGGGGGCTTTGGGGGGCTGGGAGGGCTCTGGGAGCCTCCAGGGGGCCAGGGGCGCCTGGTCTGCTACGGTGGGGAGGGGGCTCGGGGGGCTGGGGGAGCTTTGGGGGTCTGGGGGCGCCTGGCCTGCTCGGAGGGGCTCAGGGGGCCATGGGCACCTCATCTGCTACAGTGGAGAGGGGGCTTGGGGGGCTCGGGGGGGGTTCCAGGGGCTGGGCGGGGGCTGGGGGGCCAGGGGCACCTCACCTGCTGGGGGCGGTGGGGGGCCGGGGGGGTTCGGGGGGGGCTCTGTGGGGTCCTGGGTGTGCCCTGACGACCACATGCCCCCCCAGACGTGTTCCACTGGCCGTGCCTGGCCGGGTGGGCTCGGGCGCTGCCCCCCCGCACGGCCCCCGCCGGGCACCGCTGCCCCCAGTGCGGGGGGCCGCTCTTCCCCCCCCCCAACCTGCAGGGCCCCGTGGCCGAGGCGCTGAGGGCGCGGCTCCGGACGGCAGCCTGGGCCCGGCCCGGCCTGGGGCTGCCCCTGGTGAGTGTCAGAGTGTGCCCCCCAGACCCCGCACTGTGCCCCACCAGAGCACCCCTCAACCCCCCAGAGTGCCCTGACAGCCCCCCAATCTCCCCCCAGATCGAAGACTCGGAGGCGTCGCCAGAACCTGAGACCTGTCCAGAGCCAGACGGGAGCTGGGACGGTGAGGGGAGACCCCAAAACCACCCCCAGGCCCCCAAAACCACCCCTAGGACTCCCAAAACATCCCCAGGTTCCCCAGAAACACCCCCAGGACCCCCCAAAACACCCCCAGGGCCCCCAAAACCCTCCCTGCAGCCCCAGCCCTGCCCTGAGCCCCCTCTGGGACACCCAAATCTCCCTGGGACCCCAAAACCCTCTGGGACACCTCAAACCCCCCCCCAAATCTTTCCTGGTACACTCCAAACCCTTGAGACCCCCCCGAGTCCTGTCCTGGGGCACCCTACCCCCCCCCAGGGCAGCCCCCAACCCCAATTCTGTCTCCGCAGCCCCCATGACCCCCCCAGAGCCCCCCCCGAGCCCCCCCACCCCCCACGCCGTCGTCCACATGGGGGGAGGGGAGACCCCGACGCTGCACGCGGGTGAGTCTGGGGGCTGCAGGGGCTGGGGGGGCTGGGACCCCCACGGTGGCCAGTGGGGGGCAGGGCCCCCAGCCCTGGGCAGGGCATTAATGTCGCTCCGCCCCCAGGCTCCGCCCCCCGAAAGCCCCTGGGGGGCCGCGAGCCCTGGAGCCCCCCCGACGGTGAGGAGGACAAAAAATACCGGAGGAGACCCCGGGCGTGGCTGCCCCCGGGGCTGAGGTGGGGCTGGGGGCTGCAGGGGGGCTGGGGGGGCACTTTGGGAGTGTCATGGGGTCCCTCTGGGGGTCAATTGGGGATCTCCCTGGGGGTCTCTTTAGGGCCCCTCTGGGGTCCCTTTGGGGTCCCCCCTGCCTGACCCCTCCCCCGCAGGTGCCGTGTGCGCGGGGCCCCGCGGCGCCCCCTGCTGGCGCTGTGCCTGGGCGGGGCCGCGGCCTTCGCGCTGCTCCTGCTCCTATTGGGCAGCCTGGGCAGGGGTGGGGCCGACGCCGACCCCGCCCTCGAGCCGCTCAACAACCCCCACGTGCGGGTGGGGCACTGACCACGCCCCCAGGGGCAGGGCTTCCGAGGGCGTGGCAAATAAAGGGCGCCCCCTTGTGGGGAGGGAGGCAGAAGTGTCAGTGTGGCTTTGGGGGGGCACCAGTCCCCCCCAGACCCCCCCCGGTCCCTCCCAGTTCCCAGTACACAAAACTGCTCAGGACTCGTTCTTTGCCCCCAGACCGGGGGTCCCAGTTGGTTTTGGGGGGTTCCTGGGGGTTCTTTGGGGGCCCTTGGGGAAGGGGGAGTACCCAAGAAAGAAATTTTGGGGTCCCAGGTAAATTCTGGCCATCCCAGGGAGGTTTCGGCGTTTCCTGGGAGGTTTTGGGGCAGTCCCATGGGGGCTTGGGGCCCTTGGAGGGGCCCAGGGGAGATCCCAGGGGGTCTTGGGAAGGGTTGTGAGGGCCGGCGGGAAAACTGGGGGTCGTGGGGGTCCCAGTGGAGTTTTTGGGGGTCGCAGGGCGGTTTTGGGGGGTCCCAGTGGAGTTTTGGGGATGTCCCCCCCCCTAGAACGGGTGGGCCCCCACTGACAGATGGAGGCGGAGCAAGGCCAGGCCACGCCCAGCCAGAGGGGGCGGGTCCCATGCGCTTGGGGGCGGGTCCTCTGTGGCGGAGGGCGGGGCCTCTTGCGGAGGGCGGGGCCCCGGGCGGAGCAGCTCCACCTCCAGCAGCAGCTGCCGCGGGCCCGCCAGGGGGCGCGCGAGCTCCAACAGCGAGCTGTGATTGGTCAGCGCCTGCGGGGGGGGCGGGGCCACACTGAGACCTCACCCCCAGCCCCCCAAATTCCCACCGACCCCCCCCCCCTCCCCAAAATACCCCGAGGACCCCTCCCCAAATACAGCCAGAGACACCAAAGAGAGCCCGGAGTGCCCCCAGAGACCCCCCCCCATCCTCCCCTAACCGCCCCCCCACTGCCCTCGAGACCCCCCCAAAAAACCCCAGAGCTTCCTCAGAACCGCCCCCGACACCCCCAGATTCCCCCCGAGCCCCCCAATGCCTCCGAGCCCCACCAGAATCCCCCTGACCCCCCCAGAGCCCCCCCAGTTCCCCCCCAAGCCCCCTGGGTTCCTGCTGGGCCCCCCAGGAGCCCCCCCAGCCCTCGGTACCCGCAGGCGGAAGGTGCCGGGGGGGCCCCCCCGCAGCCGCAGCCTTTGGGGGTCCCCCGGGGGGTGCTGGAGCTGGAAAATCCCGGCGGGGACCTCGGGGGTCTGGGGCAGCGCCAGGAACCGGTGCAGGAGCCAGCGGGGGCGGGGGGCACAGCCGGGGACCCCCACGGGGCACACACAGGTCCTGGCGGCCCGAAAAGGAGAATGGGGGGGGTCCCCTAACGCGGGACCCCCTCCCCGAGACCCCCAAAACTCCCCTGAGATCTCGGGGCCCCCCACTGGGGTTAGGGGGACCCCCAGAGGGGGTAAGGAGGAGCCCCCCGGATTTTGGGGGCATAGGGAGGGGTCCCCTCCCACACCGGGATTTTGGGGGGTGTGGGGGGGGGTCCGTACCCGTTGCTGCGGGGGTGAGGGGTGTAGGGTCCCCGGCAGAGCTCGCGGGGGACACAGAGGTGCCCCCCGAAAGTGTTGAGGCAGCTCTGGGCCCCCCCGCAGCCGTGGGAGCCCTCGGCGCACTCGTCCCGGTCTGGGGGGAAAGGGGGGGGGGGGCTTTGGGGGAGGCTGAGCCCCCCCAGTGCCCTGCAGCCCCCCCCCACTGACCACAAACCCCCAAACCTACCCACAGCCCCCCAGCCTCCCCACAGACCCCCCGCTAACCCGCCCACCCCCCACAAACGGCTCCTCTGCTGCCCCGGAGACCCCCAGTCCCCAGACGGCCTCAGAGACCCCCAAAGCTTCCAAACCCACCCTAAAGCCCCCCAAACGCCCCCCCAGCACCCCCAAAGCTCTCACCCCCCCCATAACCCCCCAACTCCCCCCCCCAGCGCCCCCATACCCCGGCAGAGCCCCCCCTCCTCGGCGTAGCCGGGGGGGCAGAGGCAGCTGAAGCCCCCCGGGAGGTTCTGGCAGCGGTGCTGGCACGGGACTCCCCCCTGGCACTCGTCCACATCTGAGACCCCCGGAGGCGGGGAGAGAGACCCCGGTGAGACCCCGGGGGGGCACAGAGAGACCCTCGAGAGACCCCCGGGGGGGTTCCGGAGCCCCCACAGGGACACCCCGAGGGTCCCTCGGCCCCACCCCGGCCACGCCCGTGCCACACCTGCAGGTGTCCGGCCCCGGCGGGTGTGTCCATCCCACAGTGGGCGTGTCCCCCCGCGGTGGGCGTGTCTTACCGAGGCACCGGTGCCCGTCGGCGCCCAGGGCGAAGCCGGGCCGGCAGCGGCAGCGGAAGGAGCCGAAGGTGTTGAGGCAGCGCTGGGAGCAGCGGGCGCCCATGGAGCACTCGTCCACGTCTGGGGGGCACAGAGAGACCCCGGGGGCTTGGGGAGGGGGCCCGGGGGGCCTCACCTGCCCCCGGCCCCCAGGAGGGCGAGGGAGGGGCTCCCAGCCGAGTCTGGGGGGTTCTCTGACCGAGGCAGGAGCGGCCGTCGGGGCCGAGGCTGAAGCCAGGGTGGCAGCGGCAGGCGAAGGCTCCGGGAGAGTTGGCGCAGCTGTGCTGGCACCAGCGGAACTGGCACTCGTCCTCGTCTGTGCCAAAACCGCCCAAATTCACCCCAAAACCACCCCGTGAACACCCCCGGTAGCCACACCCAGCACTCGTCCTCGTCTGCACCAAAATCGCCCAAAAGTACCCCAAAATAGCCCATAAACACCCCCTGGGAGCCACACCCACCCCAGAGATTCCCCACAGCTCACTTCAGCCAAGACCCCCATCCCCAAATCCCCCCAAACCCTCCCAGACATCCCCAAATCCCCTCAAGCTTCCCCCAGGACCCCCGTGTCCCCCCAAACGCCCCCAACCCTCCCCATATCCCCGCCCCAAACCCCCCCGTACCCCCCAGGCCCCCTCCCCGCACTGACCCACGCACTCGGTGTCCCGGTGCCGGTACCCGGGGGGGCAGCGGCACTCGAAGCCCCCCGGGAGGTTGATGCACTCCTGGCTGGGCCGGCACGGGGGGGGGCCCCGCGCACTCGTCCACGTCTGGGGGGGCACGGGAGGAGGGGCGGGCAGCGGGACCCCCGAAATGGGGACCGTGACCGGGGGGCACCTCCCTGCCCCGGCGGGACCCCTCCCGGGATAACACCCCCCGTGAAACCCCCCCCCGAGCAGCCCCACCCTTCCAGACCACGCCCATAAACAGGCACCGCCCACAAAACTGGCTCCACCCACTCTGCTCAGCCCGCTGCTCATCGACCCCACCCCCGCCCCTTTCCACAGCCTCGCCTACCGATTTGCATTCACATAACCGCACCCCCTTTCACCCCGCCCACCAATTTGCGTCCATACTACCCCGCCCCTCCTCCCCGCCCACCGAGCAGGCCTCTCCCCCTTTACCTGCGCAGGTGCCGTCGGGGGCGGGGCCGAAGCCTCGTGGGCAGCGGCCGTCGGGGAGAGGGGCGGGGCGCGGCGGGGGCGGGGCGGGGGGCGGGGCGGGGGCGGGGCCGGGCCCGGGGCTGAGCAGCGCGGCCGAGCGCGGCAGGCACAGGTACCCCCCGAAATGGTTCAGGCACTTCATGGAGCCCCGGCACGGCCGCGGCCCCTCGGCCGCGCACTCGTCCACGTCTGGGGGGCCGGGGGGGCGGTCAGAGGGGAACACCCCCAAAAACAGCCCGAGAGGGGCCCCGCGCCCCCCGCCCCAAAAACAGCCCCAAGGCCTCCCCAGAACACTGCCGGCAAAGCCCGCGGGACCCCCCCAAAACCCTGCCCAGGAACCCCCAAAACCCTGCCCGAGACCCCCAAAACCCTGCCCGGGACCCCCCAAACACTGCCCGGGACTCCCGAAAACCCTGCCGGGACCCCCCCCCAAATCATCACCGAGGCCACCCCCGAGCCTCCCCCATGGACCCCAGGACCCCCAAACCCCACGGACCCTTCCCCCGACCCGGGCACCCCCAAACCCCCCCGGGCTGGGCCTCCAGACCCTCCCCACATCCCCTCCCCCACCTTTGCAGTGCTCGGTCTCGGGGTCCCACTCGTAGCCATCGCTGCACTCCTGGGGGGGAGCGAGAGGGGGTCACCCCCCCCCCCAAACCACATCCCCCCCGCCCCGCCCCCACCCTTCCCAGCCCCTCCCCCACAGCGGCTCCAGAAGTTTGGGAATGGGGGAGGGGCCAAGGAGTTTTTGGGGAGGGGGCATTTGGGTGTTCGGGGGGGGACAGGAAGGTTTCGGGAGGGGGGCCGGGATCCCCCGCACCCCCCCGCACCCCCCCCATCTCCCCTTCCCCACCGCGTAATCCTCGGGCTCCTCCAGGTCCGGGGGGGCCGCGGGGGCCACGCTGGCGCCGAGGAAGAGGAGGAGGAGCAGCGAGGGGGGGCCCATGGCGCTGGGGGGGGCACGGGGGGTCACCCCAAACTCCGGGACCCCCCGGAGGGGCCCGACCCCCTCCTGGGAGCCCCCCCCTCCATCCCCGGGACGCCCCTTCCCCCCCGCCAAAGGCCCCTCTGGGGTTCGCGGGGGAGGGGCGTCTCTGTGGGGGAGGGGCGTCTCGGGGGGGTCCCCGCAGAGGGAGGGGTGGGGGGGATGTCCGCACCCCCCAGAACCCCCCGAAAACCCCCCGCGGCCTCACTTACCCCTCTCAGCTCTGGCCCCGCCCCCAGACTCAAAAGCTCCTCCCCCCCAAATTGGCCCCGCAGCGCGGGAGAGCCCCTCCCCCACCCCAACGCCCCTCCCCTTTATTCCCGCGCCCTCCCCAGACCTCCCCACCTCCCTCTCCCCACTTTTGGGGACCCCCCCCTCCCCCAGCCCTGCCCCTCTCCTCCTTGGAGCTTTTGCCCCCCCCCAACCCCTCGCTGAGATTTGGGGACCCCCCAACTCTGCCCCTCCCACCCCAAACCCAAAATTTGGGCGCCCCCCCCCACAAACGGCCCCAGCTCAGCTCCGATTCCGGCTCTTTATTGCACCCCCCCATTTTTGGGGTTCCACGGGGGGTCGTCCCCAGGTTTGGGGATTCCCCCATTTTGGGGGGGTCCTGATTGCCAGACCCCCCTGATTTTGGGGAGCCTCCAGGGGGCTGGGTTGGGCGAGCCCGGGTTTGGGGTGTCCCGAGTTTGGGGTGACCGGGGTTTGGGGGTCACCCCCTTTTTTGGGGTCCCCCCCCATCCCCAGTGTCCCGATTTTTGGGGCGCTGCCGCTGCTGCTCCTCTGGGTTTGGGGGGTCCTGGTGCTCGGGGTCCCTTCCCGGGGTTCTCCAAACACCCAAATTCTGGGGGGCTGACGCTCCATCCTCGGCCCGTCGGGGTTTCGGGTTCCCCCTCCTTTTGGGGTCCCATATTTGGAGGCAGCCCAACTTTTGGGGTATCCCCAACTTCGGGGTACCCCCATGTCGGGGGGCACTGCAGGTTCTGGATCCTTCCATCTCTGAGGTGCCGTTTGTGGGGTGCAGTGCCCGTTTCTGGGGTGCTGTTTTGGGGTGCAGTGCCCATCTCTGGGGTGCTGTTTTGGGGGGCAGTGTCCATCTCTGTGGCACCGTTTTGGGGTGCAGTGTCCCTCTCTGGGGTGCTGTTTTGGGGGGCAGTGTCCCTCTCTGGGGTGCTGTTTTGGGGTGCAGTGCCCATCTCTGGGGTGCTGTTTTGGGGTGCAGTGTCCCACTCTGGGGTGCTGTTTTGGGGTGCAGTGCCCATCTCTGGGGTGCCGTTTTGGGGTGCAGTGCCCATCTCTGGGGTGCTGTTTTGGGGTGCAGTGTCCCACTCTGGGGTGCTGTTTTGGGGTGCAGTGCCCATCTCTGGGGTGCCGTTTTGGGGTGCAGTGCCCATCTCTGGGGTGCTGTTTTGGGGTGCAGTGTCCCTCTCTGGGGTGCCGTTTTGGGGCGCAGTGCTCGTTTCTGGGGTGCTGTTTTGGGGTGCAGTGTCCCTCTCTGGGGTGCTGTTTTGGGGGGCAGTGTCCATCTCTGGGGTGCCGTTTTGGGGTGCAGTGTCCCTCTCTGGGGTGCTGTTTTGGGGTGCAGTGTCCCTCTCTGGGGTGCTGTTTTGGGGGGCAGTGTCCATCTCTGTGGCACCGTTTTGGGGTGCAGTGTCCCTCTCTGGGGTGCTGTTTTGGGGCGCAGTCTGGGGTCAGTCGTGGTACATGCGCAGCAGGCAGGCGGTGATGGCGGCCATGTAGCGCTCCCACAGCGCCTGGTGCCTGCGGGAGGGGGCAGAGCTTGGATTTGGGGTTTTTGGGGGCACCGCTGGGATCTGGGGGGCTCCCTCCCTTTTGGGGAACCCCCCCGGTGTTCCACACCACCCCCAGCCCCCTTCTGGGCTGGCTTTGGGGTTCCCCTAAAGGCTGCTGGGGGAAGATTTGGGGAGTTCCTGGTTTTGGGGTCTCAGAGGAAACCCGGCAGGTTCTGGGGGGTTCTGGGGGGATTTGGGGGTGGTTCAGGGGGGGTTCCCAGTTTTGGGGTCTCAGAGGAAACCCGGCAGGTTCTGGGGGGTTCTGGGGGGATTTGGGGGTGGTTCAGGGGGGGTTCCCAGTTTTGGGGCCCAGCTGAACCCCAGCAGGTTCGGGGGGATCTGGGGGTGGTTTATGGGGGGGTTTATGGGGGGTTCCCGGTTTTGGGGCTCACCTGAAGCCCGGCAGGTTTCGGGGGGCCGCGGTATAGTGCGTCAGGAAGAGCCGCAGGTCCCCCAGGCTCCACTTGTCGGAGCGGCAAGGCTCGATCACCTGGGGGACCCCAAAAAACCCACCCGGATTTTGGGGGGGTCCCCATCCAGGGGGGTCCCCATCCAGGGGGGGTGCCGCTTTGGGGGTGCCTCTCACCTTCTCCACCAGGTCCACGAAGAAATCCCGCACGTCGCGGGCGTGGGTCAGCTTCCCCCCCACGTTCACCAGGGCCCGCGACAGCGCCTGGGGACACGGGGGGCGTCAGGGACCCCCAGAGCCGGGGGGGCACGGGGGGCGTCAGGGACCCCCAGAGCCGGGGGGGCACGGGGGGCGTCAGGGACCCCCAGAGCCGGGGGGCACGGGGGGCGTCAGGGACCCCCAGAGCCGGGGGGGCACCCCAGGCTCTGGGGACCCCTCCCAAGAGGGGGGCCCAGGACTTTGGGGAACCCCCACAACCAGGACCCCCCTGCCCGGACCCCCTGAGCCCCCCAGAAGACAGACCCAGGACTTCGGGGGGCTCTCAGGAGTTTGGGGACCCCCCCCAATCCCCACCCAACCTCCCCCCACAAATGTGCACGGGGAGTCCTTTGGGATTTCAGGGGGGTCCCAAGATTTTGGGGGAGCCCCTCCCCCTCCAATCAGACCCCAGGGGTTGGGGGACCCCTCCCCCCCTGAGGACACCCCGTTTTTGGGGGGCTTCACCTTGAAATTGGCCTCCAGCTCGTTGTAGACCGAGATCTTCCCCCGCAGGGCCGAGCACACCAGGCTGGGGGGAGGGGGCGCTTGGGGGGGGCCGGGACCCCCTGGAACCGCGACCCCCCCCCAGGGACCCCCCAAAGCCGGGACCCCCCCCCCCAGGGCCCGGGCAGCCCCTCCCCCACCCCAACACAGACCCAAGGGGTGCCAGGGTTGGGGGGGCACCAGGGTTTGGGGAGAAAAAGTTTGGGGGGCCCCACGGAATTCAGCAGGACCCACAGATTTGGGGACCCACCCGCTTCTGGGGGGCTCCTTCTGCAGGGAGCCGGTTCTGGGGTGCCCCATGGGGTCTGGGGTCCTGCTCTGAGGGCTGGCCCTGCTTTTCCTGTCCCTGTTTTGGGGGACAGCTCCTTGGGGGTGTCCCTGTCCCACTCCCTGGGGTGTTCCTGGGGTGTCCCCATCCCTGTCCCACCCCTGTCCCCATCCCTGTCCCCATCCCTGTCCCCACCCCTGTCCCATCCCTGTCCCCATCCCTGTCCCACCCCTGTCCCCCTCCCAGGGGTGTCCCCATGCCTCGGGTGTCCCATCCCTGGGGTGTCCCCTGGCTGTCCCTGTCCCCGTGCCAGCGGTGCCACCTCTTGTGCTGGTCCAGCAGGTCCTTGTCGCTCACCAGCACCTTCAGCTCCTTCAGGTCCTGCAGGAAGGACTTGGGCAGGTCCCCGTCGGGCTCGGCCGCCTCGGGCGCTGCGGGGACAGGGACAGGGGTCCTGGGGTCACGAGGTCACAGGGGGTCACAGGGTCACCAGGGTCACAGGGACAGGGGTCCTGGGGTCACAGAGACAGCAGGGTTATGGGGTCACAGGGACAGGGGTCATGGGGTCATAGGGGTCACAGGGACAGAGGTCATGGGGTCAGGGGGTCACAGGGACAGGGGTCACAGGGTCACCAGGGTCACAGGAAGAGGGGGTCACAATGACAGGGACACTGGGGTTTTGGGTACCCAGGGCCCCCTGGCTCCAGTGGCCCATCATGCTCTGGGGTTTCTGGGGTTTTTGGGGGTTTTGGGGGGTTTTGGGGTACCCAGGGCCCCCTGGCTCCAGTGGCCCATCATGCTCTGGGGTTTTTGGGGGTTTTTGGGGTTTTTGGGGGTTTTGGGGTACCCAGGGCCCCCTGGCTCCAGTGGCCCATCATGCTCTGGGGTTTTGGGGGGTTTTGGGGGTTTTGGGGTACCCAGGGCCCCCTGGCTCCAGTGGCCCATCATGCTCTGGGGTTTTGGGGGGTTTTGGGGGTTTTGGGGTACCCAGGGCCCCCTGGCTCCAGTGGCCCATCATGCTCTGGGGTTTCTGGGGTTTTGGGGGGTTTTTGGGGGTTTTGGGGTACCCAGGGCCCCCTGGCTCCAGTGGCCCATCATGCTCTGGGGTTTCTGGGGTTTTTGGGGGTTTTGGGGGTTTTGGGGTACCCAGGGCCCCCTGGCTCCAGTGGCCCATCATGCTCTGGGGGTTTTTGGGGGTTTTGGGGTACCCAGGGCCCCCTGGCTCCAGTGGCCCATCATGCTCTGGGCGCAGGCAGCGAAGTCCCCGAAGCTCAGGAACTGCAGGCGCCTCTTGCCCGTCTCGAAGCGGCTGTTGGCGAAGAACACGATGGCGGCGTAGTCCCTGGGGGGGCAGGGGGGTCAGGGGGGCCTGGCCTCCCAGGGGACCCCGAACACCCCCCAACCCCCCCCCCAAAACCCCTCCCAGCCTTCCCCCAAACTGCCCCCCCAAACTCCAACCCCCCCCAGACCCCTAAAGCCCCGACACTCCTCCCCAAATTCCCAACCACGGGAGCGTTTGCTGGGCCCCAGAAGCCCCCTGAGCCCAGAGACCCCCCCCAGAGCCCCCCGGAGCCCCCTCGCACCGGGCCAGGGGCGGGGGCAGCAGGAAGAGCTGCTGGATGTTCTCGGCCAGGGGCCCCCGCAGCTCCTCCACGGCCTTGAAGACCCTCTTGAAGTTGTCAAACTGGGAGGGCAGGGGGGGTCAGCGCCCCCAAACCCCCCCAGGGCCCCCCTGCACCCCAAACTGGGAGGGCAGGGGGGGTCAGCACCCCCAAACCCCCCCAGGGCCCCCCTGCACCCCAAACTGGGAGGGCAGGGGGGGTCAGCACCCCCAAACCCCCCCAGGGCCCCCCTGCACCCCAAACTGGGAGGGCAGGGGGGGTCAGCGCCCCCAAATCCCCCCAGGGCCTGAAAAAGCCCCTTGAGCACCCCCAGGGTCCCCAGCAGGCCCAGACCCCCCCCACGAGCCAAGGCCCTCCAGTTTTGGGGTTTTCCCCATTTTGGCGTTTTCCCGTTTCCCTTTGCCCCCATTTTGCCCATTTTGCCCATTTCCTCCGCCATTTTTTGGATTTCCCCCCCAGTTTTTTGGGATTTCCCCCATCATTTTCAGGTTCCCCCCCCCATTTTTTTGTTTCCCCCCCAGTTTTTGTTTCCCCCCCAGTTTTTGGGTTCCCCCCCCCATTTTCGGGTTCCCCCCCCATTTTTTTGTTTCCCCCCCAGTTTTTGGGTTCCCCCCAGTTTTCAGGATTTCCTCCCCCATTTTTTTGCTTCCCCCCCAGTTTTCGGGTCCCCCCCAGGGCCCCCCCGTTGCCGGGGTCCCACCTGGCGGCGGCAGCTGCGGATCCCCACCCCGGTGCGGGCGCTGACCTCGTCCAGCTCCTTCTTGGTGCCCTTGGAGAGTTTCTTGCCCAGCAGCTCCCGGGCCAGCGCCTCGTCGAAGGCGTAGTACCTGGGGGGTCCCAAAGATGGGGGGACCCCGAAATGGGGGGGACCCAGAAATGGGGGGGGAACCCCAGAAATGGGGGGGAACCCCAGAAATGGGGGGGAAACAAGGGAGAAACCCCAAAAACGGTGAGAAAATCCCAAAAATGGGAGGGAAACCCCCACTCCCCCCAGTCCCGCTGCACGAGCAGCGCTCCCAGTACTCCCCAGTGCTCCCAGTCTGTCCCAGTTGCCCCCCAGTCCATCCCAGTGCCCCCCAGTGCCCCCAGTTTGCCCAGTACCGCTGCACGAGCAGCGCTCCCAGTGCCCCCCAGTGCTCCCAGTCTGTCCCAGTTGCCCCCCAGTCCATCCCACTGCCCCCCAGTGCCCCCAGTTTGCCCAGTCCCGCTGCACGAGCAGCGCTCCCAGTGCCCCCCAGTCCATCCCAGTGCCCCCCAGTGCCCCCAGTTTGCCCCCAGTTTGCCCAGTACCGCTGCACGAGCAGTGCTCCCAGTGCTCCCCAGTGCTCCCAGTCTGTCCCAGTTGCCCCCCAGTGCCCCCCAGTGCCCCCCAGTGCCCCCAGTTTGCCCAGTCCCGCTGCACGAGCAGCGCTCCCAGTGCCCCCCAGTCCATCCCAGTGCCCCCCAGTCCATCCCAGTGCCCCCCAGTGCCCCCCAGTGCCCCCAGTTTGCCCAGTCCCGCTGCACGAGCAGCGCTCCCAGTGCCCCCCAGTCCATCCCAGTGCCCCCCAGTCCATCCCAGTGCCCCCCAGTGCCCCCCAGTGCCCCCAGTTTGCCCAGTCCCGCTGCACGAGCAGCGCTCCCAGTGCCCCCCAGTCCATCCCAGTGCCCCCCAGTCCATCCCAGTGCCCCCCAGTGCCCCCCAGTGCCCCCAGTTTGCCCAGTCCCGCTGCACGAGCAGCGCTCCCAGTGCCCCCCAGTCCATCCCAGTGCCCCCCAGTCCATCCCAGTGCCCCCCAGTGCTCCCAGTTTGCCCCCAGTTTGCCCAGTACCGCTGCACGAGCAGCGCCTGCCGCTCGGGGGGGATCTGGAACAGCAGCTGCTGCAGCAGCCGGGGCGGGGCGTGCAGGAGCCGCTCCAGCATCTGGAAGGTTCTGTAGTGGTCGCGGGTGTCGCTCTGCAGCACGGCCACCGAGGTCCCCTCGCGCTCCAGGACCCCGCCCCGGAGCCGCCGCGCCACCGCCTCGGCCACTGGGGACACAGGGGGGACACGGGGACACATTGGGGACACATTGGGGACACGGGGACAGCCATGGGGACATGGGGACACAGGGGGGACACGGGGACACAGAGGGGACACGGGGACAGCCACGGGGACACGGGCACGGCCACCGAGGCCCCTCGCGCTCCAGGACCCCCCCCCAGAGCCGCCGGGCCACCGCCTCGGCCAGTGGGGACATGGGGACACCAAGGGGACATGGGGAGGCATTGGGGACACGGGGACACTGTGGGAATGCGGGGACACGGGGACACTGAGTGTCCCCCAGCTGTCCCAGGTGTGTCCCCAGGTGTGTCCCCACCTGAGTGTCCGTCCAGCCACAGCCGGTACACCTCCTCGTCGATCAGCGTTGTGTTCCCCACGAACACGTCCAGGTCGCTGCTCATGGCTGAGGGACGCCACCAATGTCCCCAAATGTCCCCAATTGTCCCCATGGCCCCAGACCTGCTGTCAGGGACACGCTGACCCCAAACTGGGACCCCCCGACCCCAAACTGGGCCATACTGGGAGCCCCCCCAACAGCCCCCAGCCCATACTGGGAACGCCCTGACCCCAAACTGGGCCGCACTGGGAGCCCCCCCAACAGCCCCCCAGCCCATACTGGGAACGCCCTGACCCCAAACTGGGCCATACTGGGAGCCCCTCCAACAGCCCCCAGCCCATACTGGGAACGCCCTGACCCCAAACTGGGCCATACTGGGAGCCCCCCCAACAGCCCCCAGCCCATACTGGGAACGCCCTGACCCCAAACTGGGCCGCACTGGGAGCCCCCCAACAGCCCCCAGCCCGAACTGGGCCCGCCCCTCCCCCAAACTGGGCCGCACTGGGATCGCCCCCGCCCGGGGCAGTGACGGCCCCTCCCCCACCCCCGGGACCCCTCCCCCACCCCCCACCCCTTCTCCACCGACCGGCGCCGACCCGCGCGCTCCTCCCGCGGCGCACAGCGATGACGTCACACACAACGGCTGTGACGTAGCGGGCAGGGCGGAGCCTCGCCGCTCCGGCCCCGCCCCCCCGCGGCGCGCAAGCCCCTCTCGGGTCCCCCCAGTAAAAAACCAGTGAAAACCAGTAAAAACACTGAAAACCAGTAAAAACCAGTGAAAACAGTAAAAACCAGTCCCAGTGAAAACCAGTAAAAAGCAAGAGAAGCCAACCCCAGTAAGAACCAGTCCCAGTAAGGACCGGTCCCAGTCCCAGCCCCAGTGCCCGTCCCAGTAAGAGCCAGTGCCAGTCCCAGTAAGAACCAGTCTCTCCCAGTTTATTGGGGGCGGGGCCGCGGGGGGGGGGCGGGCCCCCCCCAGTCCCTCGGTGGGGGCGGAGCCGCTCCTCGAGCCGGGGGGGCGCTGGGGAGAGAAGGGGGGGGGTACTGGGGTTACTGGGAGGGACTGGGGGGCACCAGCACCGCCCCAGCACTGCCGGGGTGAACTGGGACCCCCCGTCCCCAGACTGGGCCACACTGGGAGCCCCTGAGCCCAAACTGGGCCATACTGGGAGCAGTCCCCATCCCCCTCCAGTCCATACTGGGATCCCCCCAATCCCAAACTGGGCCATACTGGGAGCCCCCAGCCCGTACTGGGACCCCCTGACCCCAGACTGGGCTCCCCCCGCCCCCCCAGCCCCCCCCCAGTCCATACTGGTCCATACTGGTCCGTACTGGGGGCCGCTGGTGCCGCCCCCCGCGGGGCTCGGGGGGACCCGGGGGCAGCCGGGGGGGGCCCGGGGGGGCCACGAGTCCGAAGAGAGCCTCGGCCAGGGCCTGGGGGTCAAAGGTCACGGCGGGGGGACCCCCAGAGGGACCCCCGGGGGGGCTGGGGGTTCCGGGGGGGTGGGGGGGGGGGGGGGGTTTGGGGGGAATTTGGGTGATTTTTGGGGTGTTGTGGGGCAGTATTTGGGGCACTATTTTGGGGTGTTTTGGGGTGTTTTGGTGTATTTTGGGGTGTTTAGGGGTGTTCTGGGGTGTTTAGGGGTGTTTTGGGGTGCTTTGGGGTGTTTTGGGGGTGTCTGGGGTGTTTAGGGGTATTTTGGGGTGTTCTGGGGTGTTTAGGGGTGTTTTGGGGTGTTCTGGGGGTGTTTTGGGGTGTTCTGGGGTGTTCTGGGATGTTTAGGGGGTGTTTTGGGGTGTTTTGGGGTGTTCTGGGGTGTTTTGGGGGTGTTCTGGGGGTGTTTTGGGGGTGTTCTGGGGTGTTTTGGGGTATTTTGGGGTGTTTAGGGGTGTTCTGGGGTGTTTAGGGGTATTTTGGGGTGTTCTGGGGTGTTTTGGGGTGTTTTGGGGGTGTCTGGGGTGTTTAGGGGTATTTTGGGGTATTTTGGGGGTGTTTTGGGGGTGTTCTGGGGTGTTCTGGGGTGTTTAGGGGTGTTTTGGGGTGTTCTGGGGGTGCTTTGGGGTGTTCTGGGATGTTTAGGGGGTGTTTTGGGGTGTTTTGGGGTGTTTTGGGGGTGTTCTGGGGTATTTTAGGGGTGTTTTGGGGTGTTTTGGGGTGTTCTGGGGTGTTTTGGGTGTTTGGGGGTGTTTTGGGGTATTTTGGGGTGCTTTGGGGGTGCTTTGGGGGTGTTTGGGGTATTTTAGGGGTGTTTAGGGGTGTTTTGGGGGTGTTTTGGGGTATTTTAGGGGTGTTTTGGGGTGTTTTGGGGTGTTTTGGGTGTTTAGGGGTGTTTGGGGTATTTTAGGGGTGTTCTGGGGTGTTTTGGGGGTGTTTGGGGGTGTTTTGAGTGTTCTGGGGTGTTTTGGGGTATTTTAGGGGTGTTTAGGGGTGTTCTGGGGTGTTTAGGGGTGTTTTGGGGTGTTCTGGGGGTGTTTTGGGGGTGTTTGGGGTGTTTAGGGGTATTTTGGGGTATTTTGGGGGTGTTTTGGGGGTATTCTGGGGTGTTTAGGGGTGTTTGGGGTGTTTTGGGGTGTTCTGGGGTGTTTTGGGGTATTTTAGGGGGTGTTCTGGGGTGTTTGGGGTGCTTTGGGGGTGTTTAGGGGTGTTCTGGGGGTGTTTTGGGTGTTTAGGGGGTGTTTTGGGGTATTTTAGGGGTGTTTTGGGGGTGTTTGGGGGTGCCTCACCCACCTGCAGCGCCCGCAGCAGCCTCGCTCCCAGCCCCAGCGCGGCGCTGGCCCCGGCGGCCCCGAGCGCGGTGGACACCACGGGTCACCCCCCCGGGTCACCCCCAGGGTCACCCCCCCGGGACCCCCCCCCTGCAGCGGCAGCAGCAGCAGGTCCCGGAGAGCCCCGCCCTGGGGGACATTGAGGGGACACTGAGGGGACACTGGGGACAGGGGGGGACAGCAGGGACAACGGGGACTCTGAGGACAGGGGGACACTGGGGACACCGTGAGGACACTGGGGACACTCACAGAGGCGCAGCACGGCGTGCACCGGTGCCACCCCCCCCAGCAGCCCCGGCAGTTGGTGACACCCGAATGTCCCGGAGCCACTCGGTCACCGCGTAGGACACGACCCGGCCGAGCCCCAGCAGCCTGAGGGGACAGAGGGACACGGGGGGGACACCGCAGTGCTGAGCTTGGGCTCACTCGGAACCCCGCCTGTGTCCCCCCGTCCCTTTCATCCCCATTGTTCCCCCCTGTCCCCAGTGTCCCCATTATCTCCAGTGTCCCCAATGTCCCCTCAATGTCCCCCCTGTCCCACCCCTGGCGGTGGCAGAGCCGTTGTGCCCAGTGTCCCCAGTGTCCCCAGTGTCTCCCCTGTCCCCAGTGTCCCCAGGGTCCCCAATGTCCCCCCTGTCCCCAGTGTCCCCCCCCCGTCCCCTGTCCCACCCCTGGCGGTGGCAGAGCCGTTGTGCCCAGTGTCCCCAGTGTCCCCAGTGTCCCCAATGTCCCCCTGTCCCCAGTGTCCCCAGTGTTCCCCCTGTCCCCAGTGTCCCCCCCCCGTCCCCTGTCCCACCCCTGGCGGTGGCAGAGCCGCTTCAGGCGCAGCTGGGAGCAGTTCAGCCGTGCCAGCCCGATCAGGATCCCGGCCAGGGCGCCCTGGGGACACGGGGACACGGGGACAGTGTCAGCAGGGCATGGGACACAGGGACACAGGGACAGTGTCAGCAGGGCGTGGGGACACAGGGACACAGGGACACAGGGACACGGGGACAGTGTCAGCAGGGCGTGGGGACACAGGGACACGGGGGACATGGGGACAGTGTCAGCAGGGGGACACAGGGACAGAGAAGGGACAGGGGAGGACAGAGAGGGGCCAGCGAGGGGCCAGCACGGGGACAGTGGCACCGGGGGACACAGGATTGTCCCCCCGTCCCCCCTGTCCCCATGTCACCTGCTCCATGGTGACGCGCTTGCCGCGGTAATCCAGCCAGACGGGGACATCGGCCGTGAACCGGAACTCGCTGGGGACAGGGACAGGGACAGGGACAGCCCGTCAGCCCGGGGACAGCGTGGGGACATCCCCAGGGACACGGGGACAGCCCAGTGTCCCCAGTCTGTCCCACTCCCCACCAGTGTCCCACCCGTCTGTCCCAGTCTGTCCCAGTCCCCACCAGTGTCCCCCCCAGTGTCCCCAGTCTGTCCCACTCCCCCCCAGTGTCCCCAGTCTGTCCCACTCCCCCCCAGTGTCCCCAGTCTGTCCCAGTCCCCCCCAGTCTGTCCCAGTCCCCCCCAGTGTCCCCCCCCAGTGTCCCCAGTCTGTCCCAGTCCCCCCCAGTGTCCCCCCCAGTGTCCCCCAGTCTGTCCCAGTCCCCCCCAGTGTCCCCAGTCTGTCCCACTCCCCCCCAGTGTCCCCCCCAGTCTGTCCCCAGTCTGTCCCACTCCCCCCCAGTGTCCCCCCCAGTGTCCCCAGTCTGTCCCAGTCCCCACCAGTGTCCCCCCCAGTGTCCCCAGTCTGTCCCACTCCTCCCCAGTGTCCCCCCCAGTGTCCCCAGTCTGTCCCAGTCCCCCCCAGTGTCCCCAGTCCCCCCCAGTGTCCCCAGTCTGTCCCAGTCCCCCCAGTGTCCCCAGTCCCCCCCAGTGTCCCCAGTCTGTCCCAGTCCCCCCCAGTGTCCCCCCCAGTGTCCCCAGTCTGTCCCACTCCCCCCCAGCGTCCCCAGTCTGTCCCACTCCCCCCCAGTGTCCCCCCCAGTGTCCCCAGTCTGTCCCAGTCCCCCCCAGTGTCCCCAGTCTGTCCCAGTCCCCCCCAGTGTCCCCCCCAGTGTCCCCAGTCTGTCCCACTCCCCCCCCAGTGTCCCCCCCAGTGTCCCCAGTCTGTCCCAGTGTCCCCAGTCTGTCCCAGTCCCCCCCAGTGTCCCCAGTCTGTCCCCAGTCTGTCCCAGTCCCCCCCAGTGTCCCCAGTCTGTCCCAGTCCCCCCAGTGTCCCCCCAGTGTCCCCAGTCTGTCCAGTCCCCCCCAGTGTCCCCCCCAGTGTCCCCAGTCTGTCCCAGTCCCCCCAGTGTCCCCCCCAGTGTCCCCAGTCCCCCCCAGTGTCCCCCCAGTGTCCCCAGTCTGTCCAGTCCCCCCCAGTGTCCCCAGTCTGTCCCACTCCCCCCCAGTCTGTCCCAGTCTGTCCCACTCCCCCCGCAGTGTCCCCCCCAGTGTCCCAGTCTGTCCCAGTCCCCCCCAGTGTCCCCCCCAGTGTCCCCAGTCTGTCCCAGTCGGTCCCAGTCCCCCCCAGTGTCCCCCCCAGTCTGTCCCCAGTCTGTCCCAGTCCCCGCCAGTGTCCCCCCCAGTGTCCCCAGTCTGTCCCAGACCCCCCAGTGTCCCAGTCTGTCCCACTCCCCCCCAGTGTCCCCCCCAGTCTGTCCCCAGTCTGTCCAGTCCCCCCAGTGTCCCAGTCTGTCCCACTCCCCCCAGTGTCCCCAGTCTGTCCCACTCCCCCCCAGTGTCCCCCCCAGTGTCCCCAGTCTGTCCCACTCCCCCCAGTGTCCCCCCCAGTGTCCCCAGTCTGTCCCAGTCCCACCGGAAGTAGATCGGGGGGGTCTCCTCTGGCTCCGGCTCCGGGGGCGGCTCGGCCGGGGGGGGTCCCCGACCGGGGGGGGGGCTGCAGGAGGGGGGGCACAGTCAGGGGACCCCCAAAGCCCGGGAGCCCCTCCCCCCGTGCCAGCCCCTCCCCCCGCGCCAGCCCCGCCCCCCCGGCAAGCCCCGCCCCCCGGGGCGCGGTACCGGGCGAGGGTCCCGGGGGGGGGCCCCGGGGGGGGGGCTCAGGTGGGCGAGGAAGGCGCCGGCGAAATCCCTGAGGAAGATCAGCGCGTCCTGGGGGGGCGAGGGCAGAGTGAGACCCCCAAAACCACCAAAAATACCCCAAAAACATCCCAAACACCCCAAAATCCCCCCCCAAACGCCTCCACCCTCCCAAAGACCCCCCAAAACCACCCAAAATACCCCAAAGACATCCCAAAATACCCCAAAATCCCCCCCAAACACTCTTCACCCTCCCAAAGACCCCCCAAAACCACCCAGAAAATACCCCAAAAACACCTCCACCCCCACCCAGCCCCCCCAGCCCCCCAGCCCCCAGCCCACCTGGTCGATGTGCAGGGCGCAGCGGGGTCAAGGGTGACCCTGAGGCAGCACTCGGGGACCCCCCCCGGGGGGGGAGGCGGGTGGGGCAGGACCCGCAGGGCCTTGAGCCACAGCTGGGGGGGGGAATTGGGGAGGGGGTCAGAAATGGGGGGGGGGCTCAGAATGGGGGGGCAGGACCCGCAGGGCCTTGAGCCACAGCTGGGGGGGGGAAACGGGGAGGGGGTCAGAAATGGGGGGGGGGGGGCTCAGAATGGGGGGGCAGGACCCGCAGGGCCTTGAGCCACAGCTGGGGGAGGGAAATGGGGAGGGGGTCAGAAATGGGGGGGGGGGGGCTCAGAATGGGGGGGCAGGACCCGCAGGGCCTTGAGCCACAGCTGGGGTGAGGGGAAATGGGGAGGGGGTCAGAAATGGGGGGGGGGCGGCTCAGAATGGGGGGGCAGGACCCGCTGGGGGGGGGAAACGGGGAGGGGGTCAGAAATGGGGGGGGGGGCTCAGAATGGGGGGGCAGGACCCGCAGGGCCTTGAGCCACAGCTGGGGGAGGGAAATGGGGAGGGGGGCAGAAATGGGGGGGGCAGAAATGGCAGGGGAAGGTCTGGGTCAGGTTTGGGGGAGGGTCTCGTGGTGGGGGGGTCATGTTTGGGGGGGGAATCACATTAGGAGTCACATTTGGGGTACCTCAGATTTGGGGTGTCCCATTTGGGGTCCCATTCTGGGGTCCCAGATTCGGGGTGTCCCACGCCGGGCCCCTTGGGGGGTCCCATTTTGGAGGGTCCCAGATTCGGGATCCTATTTTGGGCTCCCATTTTGGGGGTTCCCATTTTGGGGTTCCCATTTTGGGGGGTCCCATTTTGGGGTCCCATTTTGGGGGTTCCCCATTTTGGGGTGCCATTTTGGGGGGTCCCATTTTGGGGGTTCCCATTTTGGGCTCCCCATTTCGGGGTCCCATTTCGGGGTGTCCCACCCGGGCCCCGTTTGGGGGTTACCGTGGGGGGGCTGCGGGGGGCGGCGCCCCCCCGGGGGTGGCGGCTGAAGGGGGGGCGCGCTGCCCCCCCCCCAGGCGGTCCCGCAGCTCCAGCTCAGGCACCAGCAGCACCAGCCGGGACGTGGGGGTCTCCCCCGGGCCCAGGACCCCCCCCCGGGGCCCCCCCGGGCACCCCCCGGGTGCGGCCAGGTACGTCTCGTGCTGCAGGCACACCTGGGGGGGCACGGGGGGCGCTGGGCACCCCGCGCCCCCAAAACCCACCCTGCACCCTGAGACAGCCCCCAAAACCCACCCCGGACCCCAAAACAGCCCTGGGACCCCCGAAATCCACCCCGGACACCAAGGAGCCCCCCGAAACCCACCCTGCACCCTCAAACAGCCCCCCAGGACCCCCGAAATCCACCTCGGACCCCGAAACAGCCCTGGGACCTCCGAAATCCACCCCGGACACCAAAGAGCCCCCCGAAACCCACCCTGCACCCTGAAACAGCCCCCCAGGACCCCCGAAATCCACCTCGGACCCGAAACAGCCCCCCGGACCCACCTCCCACCCCAAAAACCCCCAGACTCCCAGAATCCCCCCCCCCAAGAGCCCCAAAACAGCCTCGGACCCCTGGGATCCCCCCCAGCCCCCAAAATCCCCCCCAAGAGCCCCAAAACAGCCTCCAGCCTGCCCCAGACCCCCAGGTGCTCACCTTGCCCAGGTACAGCTCCATCAGCTGCTCCTGGACCCTCCCGGGGCCCCCCTGGCAGCGCCACCGCGGGGGGGCGGGGCCGGCGCTGCGGGGGCGGGGCCTGTGGGGGCGGGTCCGTGCAGGCACACCCATGGTTCCTCCTAGCCACACCCATCAGCCCCACCCCTGTGCTCTGGGGGCATGTCCATCTCATGGCCACGCCCACCCCAGCCTCTCCCTGCTTGGCACATGGCCCAAGAAATGGCCCCACCCATCCTTGCCCCAACATGGGCGTGGCCCACCCCTGGGGTGTATCCCCTGCCCCAGCCTGGGGCATGTCCCCTGCCCCACCCATGGTGTGTCCCTCAGCCCCACCCATGGGTGTGTCCCAAGCAGCCCCACCCATGGGTGTGTCCCCAGCAGCCCCACCCATGGTGGTGTGTCCCCAGACCCGCCATGGGTGTGTCCCCAGCAGGCCCCACCCATGGGTGTGTCCCCAGCAGCCCCACCCATGGGTGTGTCCCCCAGTCCCGCCATGGGTGTGTCCCAAGCAGCCCCACCCATGGGTGTCCCCAGCAGCCCCACCCATGGGTGTGTCCCCAGTCCCGCCATGGGTGTGTCCCCAGCAGCCCCACCCATGGGTGTGTCCCCAGTCCCGCCATGGGTGTGTCCCCAGCAGCCCCCACCCATGGGTGTGTCCCCAGTCCCACCCATGGTGTCCCCAGCAGCCCCACCCATGGGTGTGTCCCGTGTCCCCAGTCCCGCCATGGGTGTGTCCCCAGCAGCCCCACCCATGGGTGTGTCCCCAGCAGCCCCACCCATGGGTGTGTCCCTAGCAGCCCCATGGGTGTGTCCCCAGCCCCACCCCTGGGTGGGTCCCCAGCAGCCCCACCCATGGGTATGGTCCCATGAGCCCAGCCCCGCCCCCGGGCGTGTCCCACCTGTGCGGGGCGGGGCCGAAGTCCCCGCCCCCCCGAAGAGCGCCCAGGTGAGGCTGAGGTCGCGCAGGAGCAGGCGGGTGTGGGGGGGGGGGCAGCCCCGGGGGGGGGGCGCAGCCGGTCCCCGCCCCCCCCCGCGGGACCCCGAAATGGCCGGGGACGATGCGCAGGGGCCCGGGGGACAGCCAGCGCACGCGGGGACAGGCCTGGGACAGGGACAGGAGTGTGACACCTAAATGTCACCTGGGGACAGCCAGCGCACGCGGGGACAGGCCTGGGACAGGGACAGGAGTGTGACACCTAAATGTCACCTGGGGACAGCCAGCGCACGCGGGGACAGGCCTGGGACAGGGACAGGAGTGTGACACCTAAATGTCACCTGGGGACAGCCAGCGCACGCGGGGACAGGCCTGGGACAGGGACAGGAGTGTGACACCTAAATGTCACCTGGGGACAGCCAGCGCACGCGGGGACAGGCCTGGGACAGGGACAGGAGTGTGACACCTGGGGACAGCCAATGTCACCTGGGACCCCCCAGTGTCACCCGGGGGACAGCCAGCGCACGCGGGGACAGGCCTGGGACAGGGACAGGAGTGTGACACCTGGGGACAGCCAATGTCACCTGGGACCCCCCAGTGTCACCCGGGGGACAGCCAGCGCACGCGGGGACAGGCCTGGGACAGGGACAGGAGTGTGACACCTGGGGACAGCCAATGTCACCTGGGACCCCCCAGTGTCACCCGGGGGACAGCCAGCGCACACGGGGACAGGCCTGGGACAGGGACAGGAGTGTGACACCTGGGGACAGCCTGGTGTCACCTGGGACCCCCCCAGTGTCACCTGGGGAAAGCCAGCGCACGCGGGGACAGGCCTGGGACAGGGACAGGAGTGTGACACCTAAATGTCACCTGGGGACAGCCTGGTGTCACCTGGGACCCCCCAGTGTCACCTGGGGACAGCCAGCGCACGCGGGGACAGGCCTGGGACAGGGACAGGAGTGTGACACCTGGGGACAGCCAATGTCACCTGGGACCCCCCAGTGTCACCTGGGGACAGCCAGCGCACGCGGGGACAGGCCTGGGACAGGGACAGACAGGTGACACCTGGGGACAGCCTGGTGTCACCTGGGACCCCCCAGTGTCACCCGGGGGACAGCCAGCGCACACGGGGACAGGCCTGGGACAGGGACAGGAGTGTGACACCTAAATGTCACCTGGGGACAGCCTGGTGTCACCTGGGAACCCCCCAGTGTCACCTGGGGACAGCCAGCACACGCGGGGACAGGCCTGGGACAGGGACAGGAGTGTGACACCCGGGGACAGCCAATGTCACCTGGGACCCCCCCCAGTGTCACCCACGCACCCCCAATGCCACCCGGGGGACAGGCCTGGGACAGGGACAGGAGTGTGACACCTAAATGTCACCTGGGGACAGCCTGGTGTCACCTGGGACCCCCCCAGTGTCACCCACGCACCGCAATGCCACCTGGGGGACAGGCCTGGGACAGGGACAGACAGGTGACACCTGGGGACAGCTGGCGCATGCAGGGGGTGGCCTGGGGACGCAGTCACCCCAATGTCACCTGGGGACGCCCCAGGGTCCCCCCAGGGTCCCCCCCAGCCCCCCCCAGCCCCCACTCACGGGCTCGGGGCTCTCGGGCGCCTCCAGCACGCAGAACCCCTCGGGCTCGGGCTCGAGGACGGGGCCGGGCTCGGGGGCGGGGCCGGGCTCGGGGGCGGGGCCGGCACCGCCCCCCCCGGGGGGGCTCGGGGGGGGGCCCGGGCGGAGCCCCCCCCCTCCCCCGGGAACAGGTACAGCGACACGGGGGGGGGCCGGGGGGGGCGGGGCCTGGCCTGGGGGGAGACGGGGAGTCAGAGCCCCCCCCGGACCCAGAACAGAGCCCCCAGACCCCAAATAACCCCCCAGACCCCCCAAAGACCCCCTCCCCCCAGCCCTGAACAGCCCCCCCCGGACTCAGAACAGAGCCCCCAGACCCAAAAAAAAACCCCCAGATCCCAAAGACCCCTCCCCCAGACCCAGAACGGCCCCCCCCAGCCCCTGCCCCCCCCCATACCGGCGGTCCGGGGGTCCCCGGGGGGGGTCCCGGGGGGGTCCCTCAGGGCGTCCGCCAGGTCCTGCTGGTTGATGGGGGCGGGGGCGGCCTGGGGGGGGCAGAATTGGGGGAGGCACTGGGGGTCCCCGTGTGCCCCCCCCAGACCCATCTGGGGTTCCCTTTTACCCCCCGCCTTCATTTTTACCCCCCCACCCGTTTTTTACCCCCCCCACGCCCATTTTTGCCCCCCCCAGGCCCCTTCCCACCCCCACCCCCATTTTATCCCCTCACCCCTTTTTTACCCCCCACCCCCATTTTTGCCCCCCATCCCCCTTTTTGCCCCCCCACCCCCATTTTTTACTCCCCCACCCCCATTTTTTTGCCCCACCTGCTCTCCCCCCGGGGGGGGCTCCTCCTGCCCCGGGGGTCTCTCCTTGGCTGCCCCCGGGGGGGCCGGTGGGGCGGGGGTCCCGGGGCCGGGGGGGGGTCCCGGGGGGGCGCCCAGGTGCTGCAGCAGGCGGGCGATGGCGGCGGCGCTGTCGGCGCAGGTGCGGCCCCGCAGCCGGGCGGGGGCCACCAGCAGCTCCTCGGGGGGGGGCTGCGGCCGGGGGGGGCACGGGGCACGGCTGTGAGCCCCCCGAGACCCCCACAGCCCCCCACAGCCCCCGACACCCACCTGCCCCTCCCTGAACCCCCCCAGCCCCAGCAGCTCCTCGGGGTGGGGGGCACGGGGCACGGCTGTGAGCCCCCCGAGACCCCCACAGCCCCCCGACACCCACCTGCCCCTCCCTGAACCCCCCCAGCCCCCCCTAACCCCCCCCAGCCTTCAGGACCCCCCCAGCCCCAGCAGCTCCTCGGGGTGGGGGGCACGGGGCACGGCTGTGAGCCCCCCGAGCCCCCCACAGCCCCCCAGACCCACCCACCCCTCCCTGAACCCCCCCGAGCCCCCCCAAACACCCCCAGCCCTCACGATCCCCCAGCCCCAGCAGATCCTCGGTGGGGGGGCAGGGGGGTCACCCCAAATCCCACCCGCCCCCCAGCCCCCCCCAGCCCCCCCAGCCCCACTCACCGCCCCCCCCTCGCCGTCCCCCCCCCTCCCGGTGCTCAGCAGCAGCTCCAGGAAATCGACGTCGAGCACGGAGACGAAATCTGGGGGGACACCGAGGGACCCCCAATGACCCCCTGAGGGACCCCCCCGAGGGACCCCCCCCAGAATGACCCCTCCCAGAACGACCCCCCGGAGGGACCCACAGTGACCCCCCTGAGGGACCCCCCCACAGTGACCCCCCCCAATGACCCCTGGAGTGACCCCCCCAGGTGACCCCACCGAGTGCCCCCCCAGACCCCCCCACAGTGACCCCCCCCCCAAGACCCCCCCGAGAGGGGACAGGGTGGGGACAACGGGGGGGAACCCAGGGGGTGTCACTCCCCGGGGGACAGGGGGGTTTCAGGGGGTCCCATTTTGGGGGGGCTTCCCTTTTGGGGTCCCATTTTGGGGGGTTCCGATTCCCCCCCATTTTGGGGGGTCCCCCTGGGGGTCCCGTTACCCCTCTGCAGGTCCAGCCCCTCCCCGCAGCGCTCGCTCAGGAACACGGAGCCGTCATCCACCAACAGCCTGGGGGGCACGGGGGGGTCACACCCCTGCAGACCCCCAAACAACCCCCAACAAGCACAAAAAAAACCAAAATCTCCTGCAGACCCCAAAACAACCCCCAAAAACACCACAAAAACCAAAATCCCCCCGGACCCCAAACAACCCCCCGAAAACCACAAAAAAACCCCAAAATCCTCTCCAGACCCCCAAAAAACCCCCCAAAAATCCCCAAAACAACTGAAATCCCCCCCGGACCCCCCAAAAACCCCAAAAACCCCAAAATACCCCCAGACCCCCCCAAAAACCCCCCAAACTCCCCCAGGACCTCCCCAAACCCCCCGGGAGCCCCCAATCCTCCTGTGCTCCCCCCAGCTCACCTGAGCCCCCCCGGGCGGGGGTCGGGGCCGCTCCCACAGGTGACACTCAGGGTCTCGGCTGTCACCAGCACCCGCAGGGGGAGGGGCGGCCTGGGGGGACCCCAAACCCGGGTCACCCCCCCGGGAAGGGATCGGGGGCTCCCCCACCCCGAGCCCCCCTGGTTTGGGGTGTCCCACTCAGGGGACCCCAAAACCAGAACCCCCTTAAAAGGGACCAATGCCAACCCCCAAGCACCCCCACTTTGGGGTGACCCCTCCCCTCCCAGGACCCCCATTTGCCCCCCCATTTCGGGTCCCCCCCCATTTCGGGGTCCCCCCCATTTCGGGTCCCCCCCCCGTTTCGGGGTGCCCCTCCATTTCGGGTCCCCCCCCATTTCGGGTCCCCCCCCATTTCGGGGTGCCCCTCCATTTCGGGGTCCCCCCCCATTTCGGGGTCCCCCCCCATTTCGGGTCCCCCCCCATTTCGGGGTGCCCCTCCATTTCGGGGTCCCCCCCCGTTTCGGGGTCCCCCCCCATTTCGGGGTCCCCCCCCATTTCGGGGTCCCCCCCCGTTTCGGGGTGCCCCTCCATTTCGGGTCCCCCCCCATTTCGGGTCCCCCCCCATTTCGGGGTCCCCCCCCATTTCGGGGTGCCCCCCCTTTCGGGTGCCCACCTGTAGTCGAGGCCGCAGCGCTGCAGGTGCAGGTGCAGCTGGGTCAGGGGCGTGGGGGCCGTGTACCCCAAAACCGGCTCGTCCTCCAGGGCCAGCAGGGCCAGCAGCTGGGGGGGAAAGGGGTGACCCCGGGACCCACAGAGACCCCAGGAGAAACCCCGAAAAGGAGAAAAACCCCCCAAAAAAACCACAAATGAAGAACTCCCAGGAAAAAACCCCGAAAATGGGAAACACCCAAAAACGCTCCCAAAACGGGAACCAGCAAAACACACCCCCAAAAAACCCAAAACCAGGAAACCCCCCCAGAGAAACCCCAACCCCCAGGAGGCCCCAGGAAACCCCAATCCCCCCCCATTTGCCCCCCCAATCCCCCCCCATTTGCCCCCCCCCCCACTGGGGTCTCCCCCCCTCACCTGGCGGTACCAGGGGGTCCCGGGGGGGTCGGGCCGGTGCCGCAGCATCAGCCCCTCCAGGGCCAGGGCCACCTCCAGCTCCTGGGGACACGGGGACATCGGGGGGCTCGGGGGTGGCATCCCCCCCAGGGACCCCCCATGTCCCCCCGTTCGTGTCCCCCCCGTGCTCTGCTGTCCCCGCCGTGTCCCCCCCGCTGTCCCTGTCCCCTGTCCCTCTGTCCCCGTCCCTGCTCCTGTGTCCGCATCTTGGTGTACCCTGTCCCCCTGTCCCTCTATCCCCTCTATCCCCTCTGTCCCTGTCCCCCTGTCCCTGTCCCCCTGTCCCTCTATCCCCTCTATCCCCTCTATCCCCTCTGTCCCCAGTCCCCCGTCCCTGTCCCCCTGTCCCCCTGTCCCTGTCCCCCTGTCCCTCTATCCCCCTGTCCCCGTCCCTCTGTCCCCCTGTCCCTGTCCCTCCATCCCCCTGTCCCTCTATCCCCCCGTCCCCCTGTCCCTGTCCCTGTCCCCCTGTCCCCTGTCCCTGTCCCCCTGTCCCTGTCCCCCTGTCCCCCTGTCCCTCTATCCCTCTATCCCCCTGTCCCCCTGTCCCCCTGTCCCTGTCCCCCTGTCCCCTGTCCCCCTGTCCCTCTGTCCCCCTGTCCCTCTATCCCCTCTGTCCCCAGTCCCCCAATTGTCCCTGTCCCCTGTCCCCCTGTCCCCCTGTCCCTGTCCCCTGTCCCCCTGTCCCTGTCCCTCCATCCCCCTGTCCCTCTATCCCCCCGTCCCCCTGTCCCCTGTCCCCCCTGTCCCTCTATCCCCCCGTCCCCCTGTCCCCTGTCCCCCTGTCCCTCTATCCCCCTGTCCCCTGTCCCCCTGTCCCTGTCCCCCTGTCCCCTGTCCCTGTCCCCCTGTCCCTGTCCCTGTCCCCCTGTCCCCTGTCCCCCTGTCCCTCTATCCCCCTGTCCCTCTGTCCCCCTGTCCCCAGTCCCCCTGTCCCCCTGTCCCTCTATCCCCCTGTCCCTCTGTCCCCTCTATCCCCCAGTCCCCCTGTCCCTGTCCCCCTGTCCCCCTGTCCCCAGTCCCCCTGTCCCTGTCCCACCTTGGTGTCCCCGCGGGGGCTCAGGTGCCCGCTCAGCGCCAGCGCCATCATCCGGGGGGGCGGGGGGGCGCCGGGGGGGGGCGCGGGCTCCTCCCAGGGCACCAGGGTGGGGAAAAGGGGGGGGGGCGTCCCCTCCCCCTCCGCGGGCACCGGTCCTGGGGGGGGGGGGCGAAATGGGGTACGAGCCCCCCGAGAAACCAGGGGCCCCCCCAAAAAGCGGGACCCTCTAAGCTCCCCCTCCCCCAAAGAGAGCCCCCTCCCCAATTTTTGACACCCTCTCCCTCAAACCCCCCTCCCATTCCCGGACCCCCCCCGGTGCCGGTACCGTGCAGCCCCCCCCCCCATGTGCCCCCCCCGTGCCGGTACCGTGCAGCCCCCCCCCCCAATTAGGACCCCCCCGGTGCCGGTACCGTGCAGCCCCCCCCCATGTGCCCCCCCCGGTGCCGGTACCGTGCAGCCCCCCCCCCATGTGCCCCCCCCGGTGCCGGTACCGTGCAGCCCCCCCCCATTTGGGCCCCCCCGGTGCCGGTACCGTGCAGCCCCCCCCCATTTGGGCCCCCCCGGTGCCGGTACCGTGCAGCCCCCCCCCATTTGGGCCCCCCCCCAGTGCCGGTACCGTGCAGCCCCCCCCCATTTGGGCACCCCGGTGCCGGTACCGTGCAGCCCCCCCCCCCCCATGTGCCCCCCCCGGTGCCGGTACCGTGCAGCCCCCCCCCATTTGGGCCCCCCCCGGTGCCGGTACCGTGCAGCCCCCCCCCCCCCATGTGCCCCCCTGGTGCCGGTACCGTGCAGCCCCCCCCCATGTGCCCCCCCCGGTGCCGGTACCGTGCAGCCCCCCCCCCATTTGGGCCCCCCCGGTGCCGGTACCGTGCAGCCGCCCCCCCCCATGTGCCCCCCCGGTGCCGGTACCGTGCAGCTCCCCCCCCCCATGTGCCCCCCCCGGTGCCGGTACCGTGCAGCCCCCCCCATTTGGGCCCCCCCGGTGCCGGTACCGTGCAGCCCCCCCCCATTTGGGCCCCCCCCGGTGCCGGTACCGTGCAGCCCCCCCCCATTTGTGCCCCCCCCGGTGCCGGTACCGTGCAGCCCCCCCCCCCCGTGCCCCCCCCGGTGCCGGTACCGTGCAGCAGCCGCAGGCTCCGCGCGTCGGCCCCGGCCCGGGTCAGGCCCCGCTGCCCCCCCGGGCGGGGCAGGACACACAGCCGCCCCTCCCCCAGCTCCAGCACCAGCCGCGAGCCCGGCAGCCCCCCCTGGGGACCCCAAAATCCGTGTGACACCCCGCCCCTCCCCCCCGGGGACCCCAAAATCCGTGTGACACCCCGCCCCTCCCCCCGGGGACCCCAAAATCCGTGTGACACCCCGCCCCTCCCCCACGGCCCGGCAGCCCCCCGGGGACCCCAAAATAGGGGACCCAGAGTGACCCAAGGTGACCACAGGGGACCCAGGGTGACAGAGAGTGACAATAAGGGACCCAAGGTGACAATGCGGCACCCAAGGTGGCCCAAGGTGACAAGAGGGAACCCGAGGTGACAATGCAGCACCCACAGTGACCCGAGGTGACAATAAGGGACCCGAGGTGACAACAGGGGACCCAGGGTGACAATAAGGGACCCAAGGTAACAATAAGGGACCCGAGGTGACAACAGGGGACCCAGGGTGACAATAAGGGACCCAAGGTAACAATAAGGGACCCGAGGTGACAACAGGGACCCGAGGTGACAACAGGGGACCCGAGGTGACAGCCCGGCCGCCCTCACCGGCGGGGGGACACTCGGCGGTGACACAGCCCCAGGGCACGGTGACCAGGATGGCGCCGCCGCTCTGGCGGGGCCCGGGGGGGTCCCCAAGGTCCCCAAGGTCCTGCAGGGACCCCCCGGGGCCTTCATCATCCTCCTCCTCCTCCTCCGAGTCTGGGGGACAAGGGGGGGTCAGGGGGACACCAAAGGGACACCCAGGGGACACCAAGGGGACACCAAGGGACACCAGGGGACACCCAGGGACACCCAGGGGACACCTGGGGGACCCTCAGGATTTGGGGGACCCCGGGGTCTCACCTGTGCCCAGCCCAGACCTGCAGGGCTTGAAGGGGGTGGGGCCTTCTGAATGGGTGGAGTCCTCCAAAGGGGCGGAGTCCTCTGAGGGGGCGTGATCTCCATGGAGGGTGGGGCCAGCTGAGGGGGCGGGGCCAGACGGGTCCCAGAGCAGGAGGTCGTTGTTGATCCTGGGGGGGTTTGGGGGGGTCAGCAGGGGCCCTGCCCCTCCCCCCGCTCAGGACCCCCCAGGGCTGCCCCCGAGACCCCCCCCAGGCCCAGGTGTGCCCCCCCCACCTGCTGTGCTCCCACCTGTCACCCCTCACCTGTCCCTCATCCGTCCCTCACCTGTCCCTCCCCTGCTGTCCCCTCACCTGTCGCTATTCGTCACCTGTCCCCCAGCTGTTACTCCTCCCCTGCCCCCTCACCTGTCCCCACCTGTCCCCCCGTGTCCCCCTGTGTCCCCACCTGTCCCCCACCTGTTGTAGAGGCGCTGCAGCAGCTCGGGGGTGCTCAGGCTCAGGTGTGCTCGGGGCAGCGTCACCTGCAGGCTCCAGGGGGCCCCGCCCAGGGCCCCGCCCACGAACGCCCCCAGCTCCTCGGGGGTCCCGGGCAGCACCAGCTGGGGGGAGTGAGGGGGTGCTCAGGGACCCCCAGAGCCCCCCAGGGATTTGGGGAGGGGTCTCCAGGACCCCCAGAGCCCCCCAGGGATGTGGGGAGGGGTCTGCACCTCGTGGCTCTCGTAGATGCTGCGCCGGGCGGAGAACGGGGTCGGGGGGGGCCCGGGGGAGGGGCCCTGGGGAGGGGTCGCAGCCACTGTCACCTCCAGCCTGGGTGGGGGACACGGGGGGGTCAGCCCTGGAGAGGGCAGCCCCCAGACCCCCCAAACCCCCCAGCCCAGCCCCGGGGTCCAAGGAGACCCCAATAACAGACCCTGAACAGCCCCCTCCCAAACCCAGACCCCGGGGCCCCCCCAACTCAAAAATGGACCCCGGGAACGCCCCCACCCCCAGAAACAGACCCTAAGGACCCTCACCCCAAAAACAGCCTCTGGGGACCCCTCCCATCCCAAAAATAGATCCTGGAGACGCCCCCCAACCCCCAGGGAGCCCCCCAGAACAGACCCTGAGGACCCCCCAGACGCCCCCCACTCACGTGGGCACGCTGGGGACGCCCCCCGGGCCGGGCCCCGGCTCGGCGCGCAGGCAGGGCAGGGTCCCCATGTCCTCGGCCTCGTACGTCACTGGGACGGGGGGACACGGCGGGGACACGGGGGGGGGGGGAACAAGGCTGTGACCCCCTCCCCACCCGCGTCCCCCCACCGTGCCACCCCACCCCCATCACAGCCCCCCCGCCGTGCCTGCTCCTGTTCCCAACCCCCCCAGTGTCCCCTCCCGGCCCCCCCAAAGCCACCTGGACCCCCAACACCCCTGTCCCACCCCCAAGACCCCTCTCCCACCCCAGTATCCCCCCAGCCCCCCCTATGCCCCCCCATCCCACCCTCCTGTCCCCCCTATTCCCCCCCTTGTCCCCTCCCCCGCTCACCCTCCAGGTGGTCGCAGGCAATGGCCCCGCCCACCGGCCCCACCCAGCCCCGGGCCCCACCCAGCCCCACCCAGAGGCTCTCAGGGCGGAGCCGGGGGGGAGGGGCACGTAGGGGGGCGGGGCGCAGGTCAGTCAGGGGCAGCCACAGCCGCAGCCCCGCCCCTGGCACCGCCCACCGCACCAGGGGCCACGCCCACTGCACCTAGGGGGAGGGACAGGGTCAGGACACGCCCAGGAACCGCTACAAAGACACACCCACAGTGAGCCCCTCCCTGACCACACCCATTGGCAAAGCCCCTCCCCTCAGCCACACCCCTGACCAAACCCCTCCCCTCCCCAACCCCTCCCTCCTCCTGAGCTCCTCCCACTTCAAGCGCCTCCTACTCCAAGCTCCCATTGGCTCCAACCATTGAGCCCCTCCCCATTGCCCCACCCCTTTCAAGCCCCTCCCCTTCAGCCCCACCCACAGCCCTCCCCCACACCCCTCCCTCTCCCAAGCCCCGCCCCTTCCCTGCCCCACCCACCTCATCAGGAGGCGCATCCTGCGCTGTGGGCGTGTCCCGGCCAGGGTGGGCGTGGCCCAGGACGGCCTCGAGGGCGGGGCCGAGGCGCTCGAGCAGCCCCAGGTCCAGCTCGGCCTCGGGGGGGCTCAGCTGCACCCCCAGCTCCAGCGGGGGGGGGGGGCCCTGGGGGGCGCGGGGGTCAGGGGGGAATTGGGGGGTCTGAGGGGGGAGGGGGGGTGGGGCGAGACTCCCCAATTCCCCCCTGACCCCCGCCCCTCCCCAAATTCTGCCTGGGGGGGCAGTGGGGCCCCCCCTCCCCCACTCACCTTGGGAAGGGGCGGGGCCCCAGGGGGGGCAGGGCCAGGGGGGCCCCAGCGGAGGCGGAGCACGGGCTGGGCGGGGCCTTCAGCCGGGGGGGTGGGGAAACGCAGGACCTGGGGGTGGGGCCAGGGATCAGCAGGGTGGCCACACCCATAGAGACCCCACCTCTTAACGTGAGCCCCATCCCTTCACAGCCACACATAGATAGGCCACACCCCTTAGTGTGAGTCCCACCCCCCACAGCCACACCCATACAGACCCCACCCCTTGGTGTGTGCCCCACCCATTCACAGCCACACCCATACAGACCACACCCCTTAATTTGAGCCCCACCTCTTCACAGCCACACCCAGACAGGCCACACCCCTTAGCATTATCCCTGCCCTTTCACAGCCACGCCCATACAGGCCACACCCCTTAGGGTGAGTCCCGCCCCTCCACAACCACACATATTCCCACCTCCCTGCTGGCCACACCCCCTCCCTCAGGTTCCACCCCACAGCCACGTGCAGGAACTAGGCCACGCCCACCTCCAGGCCACACCCACAAGCTCCACCTCTCTTTAGGCCCAGCCCCACCCTGCCCAAGTCCTGCCCACCATTAGCAGCACTCTCCTGGCCACACCCCCACCCACCTGTATGTGGTCAGGCCCCGCCCCCACCCCGCCCACCTGAATGTGGTCAGGCCCCGCCCCCACCCCGCCCACCTGAATGTGGTCAGGCTCCGCCCCCGGCAGCTCCTCCTGCAGCTCCAGGCGGGCGAGCGAGAGCCCACCACGGGGCCCCCCCGCAGCCCCCCAGGACAGCCAGAGCTGGACCCCCCCCGCAGAGAGCCTGGGGACAGACAGACGGACAGACAGTCAGGGACAGACAGACAGGGACAGACGGACAGGGACAGACGGACAGTCAGGGACAGACAGACAGGGACAGACAGACAGTCAGGGACAGACGGACAGGGACAGACAGACAGACAGACAGTCAGGGACAGACGGACAGGGACAGACGGACAGGGACAGACAGACAGTCAGGAACAGACGGACAGACAGACAGGGACAGACGTACAGACAGACAGTCAGGGACAGACAGACAGGGACAGACGGACAGCGACAGACGGACAGGGACAGACAGACAGTCAGGGACAGACGGACAGGGACAGACGGACAGGGACAGACAGACAAGGACAGACAGACAGTCAGGGACAGACAGTCAGGGACAGACAGACAGGGACAGACGGACAGGGACAGACGGACAAGGACAGACAGACGGACAGACAGTCAGGGACAGACAGACAAGGACAGACAGACAGTCAGGGACAGATAGAGCTGGACCCCCCCCGCAGAGAGCCTGGGACAGACAGACGGACAGACAGTCAGGGACAGACAGAGCTAGACCCGCCCCCAGAAAGCCTGGGGACAGACAGACAGACAGACAGTCAGGGACAGACAGACAGACAGACAGTCAGGGACAGACAGAAAGGGACAGACAGACAGGGACAGACAGACAGGGACAGACAGAGCTAGACCCGCCCCCAGAGAGCCTGAGGACAGACAGACAGACAGTCAGGGACAGACAGACAGTCAGGGACAGACGGACAGACAGACAGTCAAGGACAGACAGTCAGTCAGGGACAGTCAGACGGACAGTTGGACACGGGGGGGAGGGGATGAGGGGGTCTGGGGACACCAAGGGGGGCGGACCCGGGGGGAGTGGCCTCACCTGAGGTGGGGGAAGGGCAGGGCGCGGTCCCAGGTGGGGTGGGCGTGTCCATCGCAGAGCTCCGCCCAGAGGCGCTGGTGGGCGGGGCAGGGGGGTCCCCCCGGCTCGGGCAGGACGGCGGTGAGGGTCCCCAGGGTCACCTGCAGCCGCAGGCCCCGCCCCCGGCACGGGGGACCCCGGCCTGGTGCAGCGTCAGGGACCGGGGGGGACAGGGACCCCCAAGGGAAACCCCCAGGTACCCCCCCTCAAGGGGCACCCCCAGGAACCCCCCCACAGGGGCACCCCCCCACAGGGGCACCCCCCCAGGGACCCCCCCCACAGGGGCACCCCCAGGAACCCCCCCACAGGAGCACCCCCCCAAGGGAAACCCCCTGGGAACCCCAGGGACCCCCCCAGGGACCCCCCAGGGACCCCCCCCAGGACCCCAGACTCACCTGGGGGGGCGCAGCTGTGGGGGGAGGGGCGGCGGGGCCGGGGGCTGCCCTAAGGCGGGAGAGGGGTGCAAGGGGAGGGGTCAAACCCCAAAATTCCCCCCCAAAACAACCCCCAAATAATCCCCTGTCAGGACCCCCCCTTAAAAACCCCCAAATCCCCCAGTCCCAATAACCCCCCGGCCCCCCCCCCCCCAATAAACTCTCCATTCCCCTTCCAGGACCCCCAAAATTACCCCCAAATCCCCCCCAACCCCAAACTAAACCCCCCAAACCCCCCCAACCCCAAACAAACCCCCCAGGACCCTCCCTCAGGACCCCAAAATCCCCACCCCCCCAGACCCCCCCGACTCACCGCAGGGCTGGGGGAGGGGCTGCCCGTGGGGGTCTCCTCGGAGGGGGCAGCGCTGTCCCCCCCCCCCCAGGGACCCCGTCATGGAGTAGAACAGCTCTGTGGGGGGGAAAGAGGTGAGGACCCCCCAAAATCCACCCCAAAGCCCCCCAAAACCCCCTCAAACCTCCCGACACCCCCCCAAAGCCCCCCAGTCCCTCCCAAAGCCCCCCAAAATCTCCTCAAACCCCACCCCAAAGCCCCCCAAGCCCCCCCTCAGCCCCCCCCAAGCCCCTCCCTAGCCCCCCCCTCACCGGTGTCGGGGTCCTCCCCGGAGGGGCTCGGGGGGTTGCACCCCCCCCCGCAGCCCCCGGCTCAGCTCCCGCTCGATCAGCGCCAGGTCCTGGGGGCCCAGGGGGCGGCTGCGACCCCCGGGGGGGGCACCTGGGGGGGGGCAGGGCGTCAGACCCCCGGGCAGCCCCCAAAGCACCCCCAAAATAATGTACTGACCCCCAAAACCCCCCCAAAATGACACACTGACCCCAAAACCCCCCCAAAATAACACACTGACCCCAAAACCCCCCCAAAATAACACACTGACCCCAAAACCCCCCAAAATAACACACTGACCCCAAAACCCCCCCACAATAACGCACTGACCCCCCAAAACCCCCCAAAATAGTGCACTGACCCCCAAAACCCCCCCAAAATAACACACTGACCCCAAAACCCCCCCAAAATAACGCACTGACCCCAAAAACCCCCCAAAATAACACACTGACCCCCCAAAACCCCCCACAATAACACACTGACCCCAAAACCCCCCCACAATAACACACTGACCCCCAAAACCCCCCCAAAATAACACACTGACCCCAAACCCCCCCAAAATAACACACTGACCCCCCAAAACCCCCCACAATAACACACTGCCCCCCCAAACCCCCCCCAAAATACCCCACTACCCCCCCAAACTGCCCTACAATAACTCAGTGCCCCCCCAGATCCGCCCCAAATCAGCCCCCTGCCCCCCCGAGGAGCTTAGGTGTTCGGGGAGACCCCCGGGGGGAACCCCAGAAACCCCCAAGATACCCCACCCCCCCGAGGCCCCAGCCCCTCCCCAGGGTTTGGGGTCCCTCACCGGGGGGGTCGAGGGCCCCCAGCAGCCCCCGCAGGGTCCCCAGCAGGGGGGGGGGCAGCAGCAGGTGCAGGGCCCCCACCTTCCCCTCCAGCTCCACCTGGGCACGGCCGCGGTCAGACACCAACACCAAAACACAAAAACCAAAAACCCAAAACCCCCAAAGCCAGACCCAAATAACCCAGAAACGCCAGAACCACAGCCCAAAACCCCCAGACCCCAAAAACCCCCCAATGAGACCCCCCAACCTCCCCAAGTGAGACCCCAAATTCCCAAAAAGGAGACCCCAAACCGCCCTGAAAGGCCCAAAACCGAGCGCGCCCCAGCCCCCAGCAGAAACCAGTCCTCATCAGCCCCTCCCAGTGCCCCCCAGTCCCTCCCAGTGCCCCCCAGTCCCTCCCAGTCCCTCCCAGTTCCCTCCCAGTCCCTCCCAGTGCCCCCCAGTTCCCTCCCAGTGCCTCCCAGTCCCTCCCAGTGCCCCCCAGTCACCCCCAGTGCCCCCCAGTTCCCCCAGTCCCCTCCCAGTCCCTCCCAGTGCCTCCCAATCCCCTCCCAGTTCCCTCCCAGTGCCCCCCCAGTCCTCATCAGTCCCTCCCAGTGCCCCCCAGTCCCTCCCAGTGCCCCCCAGTCCCTCCCAGTGCCCCCCAGTCCCTCCCAGTCCCTCCCAGTTCCCTCCCAGTCCCTCCCAGTGCCCCCCAGTTCCCTCCCAGTCCCTCCCAGTGCCCCCCAGTTCCCTCCCAGTCCCTCCCCGTTCCCTCCCAGTTCCCTCCCAGTGCCCCCCCAGTCCTCATCAGTCCCCTCCCAGTGCCCCCCAGTCCCTCCCAGTCCCCCCAGTTTCCCCAGTCCCACCCCTGGGCCCGGCACGTTCTCGTTCTGCTTCAGGCGCAGGCACAGCTCCGAGGGGCCCGGCAGGAGAGCGGCCAGCACGGGGGGGGACACGGGCACCTGGGGGCACAGGGACACCTGGGGGCACAGGGACACCTGGGGACACCTGGGGGCACCTGGGGGCACAGGGACACCTGGGGGCACCTGGGGGCACCTGGGGACACCTGGGGACACCTGGGGGCACTGAGGGGACACAGGGACACCTGGGGGCACAGGGACACCTGGGGGCACCTGGGGGCACCTGGGGGCACAGGGACACCTGGGGACACCTGGGGACACTGAGGGGACACTGAGGGGACAGCAGGAGAGTGGCCAGCACTGGGGGGACATGGGCACCTGGGGACACCTGGGGACACCTGGGGGCACTGAGGGGACAGCAGGAGAGCGGCCAGCACTGGGGGGACACAGGCACCTGGGGACACAGGGACATCTGGGGACACCTGAGCCAGAGAGGACACCTGGGGACAGTGGGACAGTGAAGGGACAGTGAGGGGACAGCTGAGACGCTGAGGGCACCTCGGGACAGGTGCTACAGGTGGGCTTCAGGTGTCTCGTACCTGTACCCAGGGCAGGGTGGAGAGCGACACTGGAGTGACACGGAGTGGCAGGGGGATGGCAGGGGGGTGACCCAGGTGCCACAGGGGTGACCCAGGTGCCACAGGGGCCGTACCTGCGCCCAGGGCGGGGGCAGCTCCTGCCACAGCAGCCGCAGGTCGCGCAGCCGCAGCCCCTTGTGCAGCACGGCCGGGGGGCCCGCGCCCCCCCCCCGAGTCCTCGTACTCCACCCTGCGGACAGACACACCTGGGACACCTGGGGACACCTGGGGACACCTGGGGACACACCTGGGGACAGCTGGGGACAGCTGGGGACAGCTGGGGACACAGCTGGGACACACCTGGGGACAGCTGGGGACACACCTGGGGGCAGCTGGGGACAGCTGGGACACCTGGGGACAGCTGGGGACAGCTGGGGACAGCTGGGGACACAGCTGGGACACACCTGGGACAGCCGGGACCCCCCCCAGACACACCCAGACCCCCCCTCACCTGGGCAGGTGCAGCTCCAGGGCCCCCCCCGGGCCCCCCCCCGGGCTGCGGGGGCAGCTCCAGGCGGAGCTCGGTGTCCTCCAGCAGCACCTGCAGGCGGCGCAGCACTGGGGACAGCAAGGGGACAGGGGACAGGGACAGGGGGACAGCAAGGGGACAGCAAGGGGACAGGGGGACAGCAAAGGGACAGGGGACAGGGACAGGGGGACAGCAACGGGACAGCAAGGGGACAGGAACAGGGAACAGCAAAGGAACACCAAAGACAGGGACAGGGGACAGCAGGGACAGGGGGACAGCAGGGACATTGGGGACATTGAGGACACTGGATCCCCAATGTCCCCAATCCCTCCCTCTGTTCCCCATTCCTGTCCCTTGTTTGTCCCTCTCTCCCCTGTCCCCAGTCCCTGCCCCTGCTCTCCCCTCTGTCCCCTCTCCCCCTGTTCCATGTCCCTGTCCCCCCGTCCCTGTGTCCCCAGTGTCCCCAGTGTCCCCCCAATGTCCCCACTGTCCCACCTGTGTTGATGGTCACGGCCAGCGCCTCCAGCCCCTCTGTCCCTGTGTCCCTGCTGTCCCCAACTTCCCCCAATGTCCCCCCACTGTCCCCAGTGTCCCCCCACTGTCCCACCTGTGTCGATGGTCACTGCCAGCGCCTCCAGCCCCTCCAGCGGGGGCGGCTCTGGGGGGGGGTCCCGGCCCTGCTGCGACCCCCCTGGGGGGGGCGACCCCGGCCCTGGGGACCCCGGCGGGCCTGGGGGGACAGGGGGGGTCAGGTGAGGGGTCGGGGTGACAGCCGGGGGTCCTGGTGTGACTCACGGGGCCGCAGCACGAGGCGCAGGCGCTGCAGCCGCAGCCCGGGGGGGGTGGGGGGGTCGGGGGGGTGGTCAGGGGGGCTCCGGGGGGCTCCGGGGTCCCGCCGTGACTCACGGGGCCGCAGCACGAGGCGCAGGCGCTGCAGCCGCAGCCGCACGGGCTCGGAGCCCAGCTGGGCCCAGGGCACGGTGACCGTCACGGCCCCGAGGCCGCCCTCGCGCAGCTCCAGCGGCGCCGCCGCCGCCGCCAGCAGCTCGTCCACGGCCTGGAGGAACCACCCCAAAATCAGCCCGAAATAACCCCAAAACCACCCCCGGAACGGCCCCGAAATCACCCCAAAATCATCCCAAAATCACCCCCGGAACGGCCCCGAAATCACCCCAAAATCACGACCAAATCAGCCCAAAATCACCCCCGGAACGGGCCCAGAGCCGGCCCGGAATAACGCCAAAATCAGCCCAAAATCAGCCCCGAAATCGGCCCGGTATCAGCCCCGGAACGGCCCCCAAATTACCCCAACATCAGCCCGGGCACGGCCCCGGAACCTGCCCAAAATCCTTTCCAAAACCGCCCCAAATCACCCGCGGGTTCTCCAACGCGCCCCCAAACCCCGCAAAACCCCCCCAGAACCGACCCCGCCGCCCCGGCCCCCGCTACCCCCGGTGCCCCCGTTATCCCCCGTGTCCCCCCGGTGTCCCCGCTGACCGCCGCCCGCAGCCGCAGCTCCCGCAGGGTCCCGGTGCCTCCCCGCAGGTCCAGCCCGAGCTGCTCGAGCCGCAGCGGCTCCTCCAGGAAGGGCCCGAGCCAGCGCTGCAGCGCGTACCGGGCGGCGCGGGCCTTGAGCGCCTCGGGCCAGCCCCGCGCCCAGCGCGGCATCGCCGCGGCACCGGCAGGGCACCGGGAGCGGAACCCGCGCCGGGAGCGGCCCCGACACCGCAATCTGCACCGGGAGCGGCCCCGGCGCCGCGATCGGGCCCGAACCGGGAGCGGCTCCGGCACCGGGATCGGCACCGGCACCGGGATCGGCACCGGCACGGCCACAGAGCGCCGCTTCCGGCCCCGCCCACGCACTTCCGCTACGGATCTGCGGCTCCCCATTGGCTGCCGAGGGTTTGATGGACGGCGCGCGCCCCGTCAGTCAGCGTGCGCGAGCGCTCCAGCCAATGAGGGCGCGGCAGGCAGCGTCCGCGAGCGCTCCGGCCAATCGCGACAAGGGGAGGGCGGAAGGTCCCGGGGAGGAGAGGCGGGGTCGCCGCCGGAAGTCGCGTAGCAGGTTCCCGGAAGTGGGGAGACCGGGGCCGGGGGCGCTGAGGGGGCAGGACCGGGGGGTAGGGGAAGGGTCTGGGGGGGATTTGGGGTCTGGGGGTCCCGGAAAGGGGCGGGGGGGAAGGGAAGGGTCTGGGGAGGATTTGGGGTCTGGGGTCCCGGAAAGGGGCGGGGGGAAGGGAAGGGTCTGGGGGGGATATGGGGTCTGGGGTCCCGGAAAGGGGCGGGGGGGGGGAAGGGAAGGGTCTGGGGGGGATATGGGGTCTGGGGTCCCGGAAAGGGGCGGGGAGGGGTCGGTGACACTTTGGGGACCCCCAGGCACCCCCACCCCCCAGGGCAGTTTGGGGGGCAATAAAGGATTTTTGGGGGCAATAAAGGATTTTTTTGAGGTAATAAAGGATTTTGGGGTCATTAAAGGGTTTTTTAGGCGCCATAAAAAGTTTTTGGGTCAATAGAGGATTTCTGGGGGGCGGTCCCGGTCGGTTCTGGTCCATTCCAGGCGGGTTCCGGTCGATCCCGGAGCGGTTCCGGTCGGTTCCGGGGTGGTCCCGGTCGGTTCCGGTCCATTCCAGGCGGGTTCCGGTCGATCCCGGAGCGGTTCCGGTCCATCCCGGAGCGGTTCCGGTCGGTTCCGGGGCGGTCCCGGTCGCTCCGCTCAGTAGCGCCCCCCCCGGCACAGGTCGCACCTGCAGGACGCCGCTGACACCGTCCGGAGCCGCCGGGCCCCACCCGGGCAGCGCAGGGTCAGCTGCACCTGCGGGGGGCGGGGTCAGGACCAGACACGCCCTGGGACATGCCCAGACACACCTGAGTGTGCCACTCCCACACCTGGACACACCCAGCTGCGCCTGACTGTGCCACACCCACACCTGCACCTCCAGACACACCTGAACGTGCCACGCCCACACCTGGACATGCCCTCAAAGGCCCTGCACACACCGGTGAAGCCACACCCTCACAGGCCACACTCACACCTCTGTGCGCTCTGACACGCCCACACCTGAACACGCCCTGCCACACCTTCACAGGCCACACCCACACCCGTGTGTGCCTGCCACACCCTCACAGGCCATGCCCACACCTGGACACAGTCTGTCACACCCTCACAGGCCACGCCCACACCTCTGTGCACCTTGACACACCCTGACACACCCTCACAGGCCACACCCACACCCGTGTGTGCCTGCCACACCCTCACAGGCCGTGCCCACACCTGGACACATTCTGTCACACCCTCACAGGCCACACCCACACCTCTGTGCACCTTGACACGCCCTGACACACCCTCATAGGCCACACCCACACCCGTGTGTGCCTGCCACACCCTCACAGGCCGTGCCCACACCTGGACACATTCTGTCACACCCTCACAGGCCACGCCCACACCTCTGTGCACCCTGACACGCCCTGACACACCCTCACAGGCCACACCCACACCCGTGTGTGCCTGCCACACCCTCACAGGCCGTGCCCACACCTGGACACAGTCTGTCACACCCTCACAGGCCACACCCACACCTCTGTGCACCCTGACACGCCCTGACACACCCTCACAGGCCACACACACAGCCGTGTGTGCCCGCCACACCCTCAGAGGCCACTCCCACACCTGGGCATGCCCAGACACACCTGAGCGCGCCACGTCCACACCTGAACACGCCCTGCCACACCCTCACAGGCCACACCCACAGCCGTGCGTGCCCGTCACACGCTCAGATGCCACACCCGCACCTGGACACGCCTTCCCACACCACGGCCACACCTATTCAGCCACACCCACTTCACCTTAGCTCCACCCACAACCTCCTTCTGCCCCCCCGCCCCGCCCATGCTGTCATGGCCCCGCCCCCGCCCCGAGGCCCTGCCCACCCTGGTCACGTGCTCCATGGTGCAGCAGCGCGCCTCGGCCAGCAGGGGGCGCCCTCCGGCGTCCAGCAGCGCGCGGGGGGCGGGGCCGGCGCGCGACTCGCAGTGACCCGCGCATGCGCCCAGCCAGGCCGCGCCCCCCGGTCGGCAGCGCCCCGCCCCTCGCGGGAGGGGCACCGGGACCCCTGGGAAAGGGGGGGAGGGGTGAAAAGGGGCAGGGTCAGAGGGGAATGGGGTGGAGCCAGGAGGGAGCGGGTCTGTGCAGGTGTGGGCGGGGTTTCCACGGGGGCGGGCCTCCCGGGCTGGGGTGGTGGGGGGTCCCGGGGGAGATTTGGGGGTCCCAGGGGGGTTTCGGAGATTTCGGGGGGCTCAGGGGTTCCCGGGGAGGCTCTGGGGGGGTTTGCGGGTCCCGGAGAGGGTCCGGGGGTCCCGGGGTGGTCCGGCTGTCCCGGGTGGGTTTGGGGGTCCGGGGGTCCCGGGGTGTCCGGCTGTCCCGGGTGGGTTTGGGGGTCCGGGGGTCCCGGGGTGTCCGGCTGTCCCGGGTGGGTTTGGGGGTCCCGGGGTCCCCCCGCTCTTACGGCGGAGGCGGCAGCCGGGCCCGGGGGTCTCGGTGGCGGCCGGGGGCGGCAGCAGGAGGAGGAGGAGGAGGAGGAGGAGGAGGAGGCGGCTCAGGGCGGCCATGGCGGATCCGGGACCCCTCGGGACCCCCCGGGACCCCCAAACCCCGCCCGGGCCCCCCCGCTTTAGGTCCTCCGGGCCGCCAGGGGGCGCCGCGCGGGTCCCCGCACACCCGGAAGTGGCGGCGGGAGCGCGAGCCAATTGGAGCCGGGGGGCGTGGCCGGAGGGGGCGGGGCCGGCGCGGCCGCCATGGGGCTCCTGACGATCCTGAAGAAAATGCGCGAGAAGGAGCGAGAGCTGCGGCTGCTCGTGCTGTGGGCGGGGCCTCAGGGGCGGGGCATGGGGCGGGGCCATGGGGGAGGAGAGGGGGCGTGGCCTGAGCGGGGGCGCGCGGGGGGTGGGGGATGGGGCGGCCGCGTGGTGAGGGTGGGGCTTCTGGCACTTCCGGGGGTGGGGCAGGAGGGGCGGGAGTTTTGAGGGTGGGGAGTGGGGTGGGGCTTGTGAGGGTGGGGCACCGTGGGGGAGGAGTCATTGGGGTGTGGTCAGGGTGTGGCCCATGAGGGTGGAGTCAGTCAGGGTGGGGTCAATGGGTGTAGTTCAAAAGGGGTGGAGCTAAGGGAGTGTGGACTGTAAAAGGGGCGTGGTCATGTGTGGGGTGGTGTTAATGGGGCTGAGGGAGGCGGGGCCTGGCTGGGTGGGCATGGCCTGGTGAAGGGGCGGATTTATGGGCAGGGTGGGGCACTCAGGGCGTGCCCATGTGTGGGCGTGCCCTGAGGCCCCGCCCCTCACAGGGGATTGGACAACGCCGGTAAGACGACGCTGCTGAAGCGGCTGAACGGGGAGGACGTGGGCGGCACCTCCCCCACGCTGGGCTTCAACATCAAAACCCTGGAGCACCGCGGGTAGGGCGGGGCCACCGCGGGGGGCGGGGCCACCGCGGGGGGCGGGGCTGATGGCTGGGGCAGGGGTCACTGGGGAGGGGCCACCAGGTGTGGACTATGCCATTGGGAAGGGGCGGGGCCATTGGGAGGGGGTGGGGCATAGGGAGGGGGCAGGGCTGGGCTGCTCCCCCTGACGACCCCGTGTCGACCCCGCTGACCCCACACTGACCATCACTGACCCCTGTGACCCCTGTGTGACCCCGTGACCCCTGTGTGACCCCAGGTTCCAGCTGCACGTGTGGGATGTGGGCGGGCAGAGCTCTCTGTGCTGACCCCATGGTGACCCCACGGTGACCCCACTGACCCTATGACCCCTGTGTGACCCCTGTGTGACCCCGTGACCTTTCTGTGACCCCAGGTTCCAGCTGCACGTGTGGGACGTGGGCGGGCAGAGCTCTCTCCGCTCCTATTGGCGCAATTACTTCGAGAGCACGGACGGGCTGGTCTGGGTGGTGGACAGCAGCGACCACGAGCGGCTCAGGCTGTGTGCCAGGGAGCTGAGAGCCCTGCTCAAGGAGGAGGTGACACCTTGGGGACACTCTGAGGACAATGGGGACACCCACAGGGACAGGGACGGGCTGGGGACAGGGGCTGGGAAAGGTGGGGGCGACACAGAGACAGGGGGACAGGGCCGGGGTGGTGACACGGGCCCGGGGCCAGCAGGGAGTGACCGTGTCCCTGTCCCTGCTGTCCCCATCCCTGTCCCTGTCCCACCCCTGTCCCTTCTGTCCCCCCCTGTCCCTCTGCTGTCCCCCAGCGCCTGGCCGGGGCCTCCCTGCTGGTGTTTGCCAACAAACAGGACCTGCCGGGGGCGCTGCCGGCCGGGGACATCCGCCAGGTACCCTGACCCCCGACCCCTGACCCCTGGGTGACCCCCCGGTGACCCCGGGGTGACCTCTGACCCCTCCCCAGGCCCTGGAGCTGGACTCCATCCGCAGCCACCGCTGGCGCCTGCAGGGCTGCTCGGCCTTCACCGGCCGCGACCTCCTGCCCGGGCTGGACTGGCTGCTGGACGACATCGGGGCCCGCCTGTGCCCCCCCGACTGACCCCCGAGTGACCCCTGACCCCTGAGTGACCATTGGAGTGACCACAGTGACCACAGTGACCACAGTGACCCCTGGAGTGACCCCACACTGACCCCTGCACCGCCCTCCTGCCCGGGCTGGACTGGCTGCTGGACGACATCGGGGCCCGCCTCTGCCCCCCCGACTGACCCCTGAGTGACCCCTGACCCCTGAGTGACCCCTGACCCCTGAGTGACCCCTGAGTGACCACAGTGACCAGAGTGCCCAGAGTGCCCCTTGGAGTGACCCCTGACTGACCCCTGTGCCCCCCCCGACTGACCCCGGACTGACCCCTGCAGTGACCCCGGGCTGACCCCGGCCCGGGACCCCCCAAACCCTCGGGTGGGGGAGGGGTGGCGGCCCCTCCCCCCGCTGCCAATAAAGTGGGGGTCGATGGAAGCCGGGGGTGCCTCGAGTGGGGGAGGGGACCCTGGAATGGGGCTGGGGGGAGGGGGAGAGGGGGAAGTTTGGGATTCCTGGGGCCGTTTGGGGCATTTTGGGTCCATTTCGGGCAGTTTTGGGTCAGTTTGGGGTCCATTCTGGGCAGTTTTGGGTCCATTTCTCGCAGTTTTGGGGCAGTTTTGGGTCGCTCACGACTCAGCCTCACGATGGGGTGGGGGAGGGGTCTCGATCCTTTATTGAGGGGGTGGGGGATGGGCGGGGGAAGGGATTTGGGGTGGGGGAGGGGCTCAGGGCAGCGGCCCCGCCCCCCCCGGGGGGTCTCTGAAGGCGGGGGGGGGGCAGCAGCGGCCCCTCCCCCCCCTCCTCATCCTCATCCTCGGCCCCGCCCCACGCGGCCACCTGGGGGGGAGGGGACACGGAGGGGGGTGGGGTCACCCGGAGGTGTCACCCCCTCCCCCCCCCAGAATCCCCCTCCCCCATGGGACCCCACAGTGCCCCCTCCCCCATTAAAGCCCCCCCCTTGCCCCTCCCCCCCTCACCGTGTCCCGGGGGGGGGTCCCGGGCGCGGGGGGGGTCCCCAGGACCCTCTGCAGCACCTCGGCCACGTGGCGGCTCAGGGCGGCTCTTTCCAGCGCCATGGACTGGGCCTGGGGACCCGAAACAGCCGCGACTCGCCCCAAATCCTGCCCCAAATCCAGCCTGTGCCTGTGACCCAAACCCCCCAGAATTCACCCCAAAAACAGCCCCCAAATCCCCCCCAGCCCCTCCCCTTCACCAGCCCCCTCAGCCCCTCCCCCCTCATTAGCCCCTCACCAGCCCCTCCCCCCTCATTAGCCCCTCACCAGCCCCTCCCCCAATGGCCCCTTCCCAGCCCCGCCCCTCCCCATCATTGGCCCCGCCCCCGCCCCTCCCCCTCACCAGCCCCCGCAGCCGCTCCTCCAGGGTTCGGTTCTGGTGCTGCGAGCGCAGGAACTGGGCCTGGAGCCTGGGGACAAACTGGGAGCACTGGGAGGGAACTGGGAGGGACTGGGAGCCGCCCACACCTGTCCATCCCTCACCTGTCCATCCCTTACCTGTCCACCTGTCCATCTCTCACCTGTCCATCTCTCACCTGTCCATCCCTTACCTGTCCACCTGTCCATCCCTCACCTGTCCATCCCTCACCTGTCCACCCGTCCATCTCTCACCTGTCCATCCCTCACCTGTCCACCTGTCCATCCCTCACCTGTCCATCCCTCACCTGTCCATCCCTCACCTGTCCATCTCTCACCTGTCCATCTCTCACCTGTCCATCTGCTCCCGCAGCGCGTCCAGCTCCGCCCGTTCAAGGGGGGGTCTGGGGGGAAAGAGGGACCCAAAACTGAGCCCAAACCCCCCAAAATGAGCCCAAACCCCCAAAACTGAGCCCAAAACTGAACCCAAACCCCCAGAACTGAACCCAAACCCCCAAAACTGAGCCCAAACCCCCCAAAATGAGCCCAAACCCCCAAAACTGAGCCCAAAACTGAACCCAAACCCCCAGAACTGAACCCAAACCCCCAAAACTGAGCCCAAACCCCCCAAAACTGAGCCCAAACCCCCAAAACTGAACCCAAACCCCCCAAACTGAGCCCAAACCCCCCAAACTGAGCCCAAAACTGAACCCAAACCCCGAAACTGAACCCAAACCCCCAAAACTGAGCCCAAAACTGAACCCAAACCCCCAAAACTGAGCCCAAACCTCCCAAACTGAGCCCAAACCCCCCAAACTGAGCCCAAACCCCCCAAACTGAGCCCAGAGCCACCAAAACTTCCTTGAACCCCCCAAACTGAGCCCAAAACCCCAAAACCTCCCCAAACCCCAAACCGCCCCAAAACTGACCCAAAACCCCCAAACTGCCCCAAAACCGCCCCGCACTCACCCCCGCGCTGCTGCGGCCGCTCGCGGCTCCTGCGGGACACACAGACAGACAGCGGGACAGACAGACAGATAGACACACAGACAGACAGACAGACAGCGGGACAGACAGCGGGACAGACACACAAACAGACAGACACACAGACAGCGGGACAGACAGCGGGACACACAGACAGACACACAGACAGACAGACACACAGACAGACAGCGGGACACACAGACACACAGACAGACAGACACACAGACAGACACACAGACAGACAGACACACAGACAGACAGCGGGACAGACACACAAACAGACAGACAGACAGCGGGACAGACAGCGGGACACACAGACAGACACACAGACAGACAGACACACAGACAGACACACAGACAGACAGACACACAGACAGACAGCGGGACACACAGACACACAGACAGACAGACACACAGACAGACACACAGACAGACACACAGACAGACAGCGGGACAGACACACAAACAGACAGACACACAGACAGCGGGACAGACAGCGGGACACACAGACAGACACACAGACAGACAGACAGACACACAGACAGACACACAGACACACAGACACACAGACAGACAGACAGACACACAGACAGACACACAGACAGACAGACACACAGACAGACACACAGACAGACAGACACACAGACAGACAGCGGGACACACAGACACACAGACAGACACACAGACAGACACACAGACACACAGACACACAGACAGACAGACAGACACACAGACAGACACACAGACACACAGACACACAGACAGACACACAGACACACAGACACACAGACAGACAGACACACAGACGCACAGACACACAGACACACAGACAGACACACAGACAGACACACAGACACACAGACAGACACACAGACACACAGACAGACAGACACACAGACAGACAGCGGGACAGACAGACAGACACACAGACAGCGCTGTCACCGCGCGGCGCCGCCGGTGCGTCCCCTCCCCGCCCTCCCAGGTGTCCCCAGGTGTGTCCCCTCCCCCCCCCAAAGTGCCCCAGCTGTGTCGCCCCTCCCCACCCCCCCCAGGTGTGTCCCTACCTGTCCCCCCTCCTCCTCCTCCTCCTCCTCTTCCTCCATCACGGGGGGGCCCCCAGAGCCGGGCCGGGCCCGGGGGGGCTCGCGGGGGTCCCTGGGGGGGTCCCTGGGGGGGGTCCCGGTGTTCCGGCTGCTCCCGGGGGTCGCGGTGGGGGGGGGTCCCGGTGGGGGGGGGGTCGCGGGGGGGGCCAGCCGAGCGCGCGCAGCTCCGCGGGGCTCAGCACGCTCCGGGTCAGCTCGTCCAGGAACCGCGAGAAGCGGGGACCCCCCCGGGGCCCCCCCAGCGCCTCCAGCGAGCGCCAGCGCCGGGCGGGGGGCGCCCCCCGCCCGCGCCCCCTCCCCCCCGCGCCGCCCCCAGCCCCTCCTGGCTGCGGCTCAGCCCCCGGCGGGCGGGGGGCGGCCCAGGGGGGGGGTCCCGGGGGCTCAGCCCCTCGTGGCTCCGGCTCAGCCCCCGCCGCAGCCCCCGCGACCCCCGCGCCGCCCCCCCGAGCGGGGAGGGGGTCCCCGGGCCGGGGGGGGCGTCCCCGGGCCCGCGGCGCTGCCCCCGCCCCCTCCGCCGGGGCTCGGGGGGGTCCCCGGGGGGGTCCCGGGGGTCCTCGGGGAGGTCGCCGAGGGTCCCCGGGGGGGGGTCCCCCTGGCCCAGCCCCTCGTGGCTCCGGCTCAGCCCCCGCGCCCCCCCGGGGGGGTCCCCGAGGGTCCCCAGAGGGTCCCCGAAGCCCCCCCGGGGGTCCCCGCGTTGGGGGGCGGCCCCGGGGACCCCCCCGGAGGGGGAGGAGGAGGAGCAGGAGGAGCAGGAGGAGCAGGGGGAGGGGGAGGGCGAGGACGGGGGGCTGCCCGGGGGGGGGTCCCCGGGGGGGTGAAGAAGCGCTCGAGGAGCTGCAGCTTTCCCGGGGGCACCGGCGACCCCCGCGGCCCCCCCGCGCCGCCCCCCGCCCGCCGGGGGGGGCGGGGCCGCAGCGGCGACCCCCGGGGGGCCCTCCCGCTCATCCGGGACCCCCGGAACAGCCCCGAACCCCCGGAACAGCCCCGAACCCCCGGGACCCCCCGGGCCCCCCCGCCCGGGCCCGCTCCGGTTCTTGTCTACTCCAGCGCCGGGATTTGATCCGAGCCCGGCCCGGTTCTGGCTCCCGGTCCGGATCCGGTCACTGATCCGGTTCCAGGCTTTGAGCCGGCTCCGGTCCGGTTCGGGTCGGGCAGGATCCGGTTCCGGTCCCGGTTCTGGTCGGATCCACCGCCGGGTCTGGATCCGGTTCTGGTCCCTAAGCCGAACCCGGTCCGCGATCCAGTCCCGGTCTTTGCTCCAGCCCCCTCCGGTCCGGTTCCAGTCCGGGTCCGGCTCCGATCCGGTCCTGGTCCCGATCCGGTCCGCGCGGTGCCGATACCCGCTCCCGCTCCCGGTCCCGGTCCTGATCCGGTCCGGGGTTCGGTCCGGTCCCGGTCCAGTCCCGGTTCGGTCCGGTTCCGATCCGGTGCCGGCTCTTTATAGCGGCCCGAGCGCATCACCGGATCACGTGACACCCCCCTCCCCCCCCCCCACGGGACTGGGATGGACTGGAACGGACTGGGATGGACTGGGATGGACTGGGATGGAACTGGGATGGACTGGGACGGACTGGGATGGAACTGGGGACCCTGGGACGGACTGGGACGGACTGGGAAGGACTGGGACGGACTGGGATGGAACTGGGATGGACTGGGATGGAATTGGGGACCCTGGGATGGACTGGAACGGACTGGGATGGACTGGGATGGAACTGGGACGGACTGGGATGGAACTGGGATGGACTGAGATGGACTGGAACGGACTGGGATGGACTGGGAGGGACTGGGATGGACTGGGATGGAACTGGGACGGACTGGGATGGACTGGGATGGACTGGGATGGAACTGGGACAGACTGGGATGGACTGGGATGGAACTGGGACGGACTGGGATGGAACTGGGATGGACTAGAACAGACTGGGATGGAGCTGGGATGGAACTGGGGACCCTGGGACGGACTGGGATGGACTGGGATGGAACTCGGGACCCTGGGACGGACTGGGATGGACTGGAACAGACTGGGATGGAACTGGGATGGACTGGGATGGACTGGGATGGACTGGAACGGACTGGGATGGAACTGGGATGGACTGGGATGGAACTGCGATGGACTGGGATGGAACTGGGGACCCTGGGACGGACTGGGATGGACTGGGACGGACTGGGATGGAACTGCGATGGACTGGGATGGAACTGGGGACCCTGGGACAGACTGGGATGGACTGGGATGGAACTGGGATGGACTGGGATGGAACTGGGGACCCTGGGACGGACTGGGATCGGGGTACTGGTCACTCGTGCCACTGGTTCTGGCTGTACCGGTGCCACTGGTGTGGTCACTGTCCCTACACTGGTTATACTGGTGTCACTGCTGTCCGTACTGGTGCCACTGGTGCCCATACTGGTGCCACTGTACTGGTTATACTGGCTGTACTGGTGCCCATACTGGTGCCACTGTACTGGTTATACTGGTGTCCATACTGGTGCCTCTGGTGCCTCTGGTGTCACTGTACTGGCTATACTGGCTATACTGGTGTCCATACTGGTGCCCCTGGTGTCACGGGTGTCACTGTACTGGTTATACTGGTTATACTGGCTATACTGGTGTCCATACTGGCGCCTCTGGTGTCACGGGTGTCACTGTACTGGTTATACTGGTTATACTGGTTATACTGGTGCCCACACTGGTGCCTCTGGTGTCACGGGTGCCACTGTACTGGTTATACTGGCTATACTGGTGTCCATACTGGTGCCTCTGGTGTCACGGGTGTCACTGTACTGGTTATACTGGTTATACTGGTGTCCATACTGGTGCCTCTGGTGTCATGGGTGTCACGGGTGTCACCAGTGTCCCCTCCCCGCCCCTCCCCCAGCCGGGCCAAGGGCGCCGCGGTCGCTCCCAGTCGATGCCAGTCGATACTGGGAGGGTCCCAGTTTATACTGGGCGGGCCCCAGTCCATACTGGGCGTGTCCCAGTTCAGCCCGGGGGCTTTTCCATGAGGCAGCAGCCGCAGGGGGGGCGGGGGGCTGAACCATTCTGGGGCCCGGGGGGGATTCGAGAGATTTTTCAGTGATTTTGGGGAGTATGGGGGATTTCGGGGGATTTTGTGGAATTTCTGGGGGTTTTGAGGGATTTTGAAGGACTTCGGGGAGTTTTGAAGAAATCTGGGGAGTTTTGAGGGATTTCAAGGCGATTTTCAGGGATTTCGGTGGGTTTTGTGGGATTTCGGTGGATTTTCAGGGATTTGGGGGGATTTTGAGGGGTGCCGGGGGATTGTGAGCGATTTCGGGGAGATTTTGAGAGATTTTGGGGGGCTTTCAGGGATTTGGGGGAGTTTTGAGGGATTTCGGGGGTTTTAAGGGATTTTTGTGGGGACTTCAGAGATTCCGGGGGATTTTCAGGCGTTTTGGGGGGGGTTGGGGCGTTCTAAAGGGATTTGAGGAATATTTCAGGCATTTTGGGGGGTTCTGAGGGGATTTGAGGAATATTTCAGGAATTTTGGGGGGTTCTGAGGGGATTTGAGGAATATTTCAGGCATTTTGGGGGGTTCTGAGGGGATTTGAGGAATATTTCAGGAATGTTGGGGGGTTCTGAGGGGATTTGAGGAATATTTCAGGAATTTTGGGGGTTCTGAGGGGATTTGAGGAATATTTCAGGAATGTTGGGGGGTTCTGAGGGGATTTGAGGAATATTTCAGGAATTTTGGGGGTTCTGAGGGGTTTTGGGGGTTTTGGGGGCTGCCGGGGGCGGTCGGGTCCATTTGTGGGTCCCGTGGGGGGGTCAGGGCCCATCGGGGGATCCTCGGGGGGCCCTTTTTGGGGTCCGGAGGGCGATTTTGGGGTCCGGGCGGATGTTGGGGGCTCAGGGGTGCCTGTGGGGGAACCCGCGGCGCTTTTCGGGCAGGGGCGATCATTTTGGGCTCAGTTTTGGGGTGTTTTTGCCTCCCCGGTGGCTCCGCCCCCTCTTTCCCGCCGCCGCCATCTTGGCTGCGGGCGCGCGAGGCCCCGCCCACTCCCGGGCAGCGGGAGGCGTGGTCGAGGGGCGTGGCCGGGCCCGTGACGCTCTGGGGAGCCCCGGCGCTGATTGGCCGGCGGCGCTGTCAATCACGCGGGTGACGCGGCCGGGACGGAGCGCGGCGGAGCCGAGGTTGGGGGGGGGAGGGGCGGATTTGGGGGTCCCCGAAGGGGGGGGAGGGGCCGGGGGGGATCCCCGGGGGGGGGGGGAGGAGGGGGGGGAGCGGGGGGGCGGGGTGGAGACGCTGGGGGGGGGCAGGGGGGGGGCGGGTTTGGGGGTGTCCCCGGTGGGGGAGGGGCGGTTTGGGGGTGTCCCGGGTGGGGGAGGGCGGTTGGGTTTGGGGGTCCCCGTGCCTGGGGGCGGGGCCGGGGGAGGGGCGGGGTCTGGGGGGGGCTCCCGGAGGTTTTTGGGGGATCCCGGGCGGGGGGGGGCGGTTCTGGGGTGCCCCCGGGGTGGGGGAGGGGCGGTTTTGGGGTGTCCCGGGTGGGGGAGGGGCGGTTCTGGTTCGGGGGGGGGTCCCGGCAGTTTTGGGGGTACCGTGGGTTGGGGGGAGGGGGCGGTTTTGGGGTGCCCCGGGGCTGGGGGGGGCACTTCCGGGTACCAAAGGCCACGGGGGCGGAGCTTGGGGTCATTAATTGGGCGGGGGCGGGGCTAATTATCGGGGACCCCAATTAGCGGGGGGCTCTGGGGGGCGGGGCTGCGCCGGGGGGGTCTCGGGGGATTTTGGGGCTCAGCCCCCCCGCCCCTCCCCCAGCCCATGGCCTGACCATGTTCCGCCTGGACGAGACCCCCGAGGAGCGCCCCTCCCCTCCCCCCTCGCCCTGGGGCGGCTCCCCCGCCCCCAGCCAGCCCGGGACCCCCCTCCCCAGGTCAGTCAGACCCCCCCGAACCTCCCCAGAAACCACAAACCCCCCAAAAAAACCCAAAAACCCCCAAACCTCCCCCAAAAACCCCCAAATCTCCCCCAAATCTCGAATCCTCCCCAAAAACCCCAAAATCCTCCCCAAAACCCCAAAATCCTCCCCAAAACCTCCCCAAACCCCCAAACCCCCAAGATCTCCCCCCACCCCCCCCCCGCACCCCAAAACCTCCCCGAACCCCGGGTGGGGGCTGGGCTGGGCCGGTGCGCTCCCCTCCCCCCTCCCGGGTCCCCTGACGCCCCTCCCCCCCCAGAGGCGCGGCCCCGGCTGCGCTCGGAGCTGGGGGGGGCGGGGGGCGCCCCCGGGGACCCCCCCCCGGCCCCGCCCCCTCCCCGCGGCCGCTCGCGCTCGGCCCCGCCCGTGCTCTGGGCGGCGCAGAGGTACGGCCGGAGACTGAGGAGGATGAGCGACGAGTTCCAGCTGCAGGTGAGACACCTGGCACACCTGGGGGCACACCTGGGGACAGCTGGGGACAGCTGGGACAGCTGGGGACACACCTGGGACACCTGGGACACAGCTGGGGACACACCTGGCACACCTGGGCACACCTGGGGGCACACCTGGGACAGCTGGGACAGCTGGGGACACACCTGGGACAGCTGGGGACACACCTGGGGACACCTGGGGACACACCTGGGACACCTGGGGGCACACCTGGGGGCACACCCTGGGACAGCTGGGACAGCTGGGGGCACACCTGGCACACCTGGGCACACCTGGGACAGCTAGGGACACCTGGGGACACACCTGGGCACACCTGGGGGGCACACCTGGGGACAGCTGGGCACACCTGGGGGCACCTGGGGACACACCTGGGGAAAGCTGGGACAGCTGGGGACACACCTGGGACAGCTGGGGACACCTGGGGACACACCTGGGACAGCTGGGACAGCTGGGGACACACCTGGGACAGCTGGGGACACATGGGGACACCTGGGGACACCTGGGCACACCTGGGCCATGGGGGGTCCAGTGGGACAGGTGGGACATTGGGGACACGGAGGGGACACGGTGGGGGAGGGGGGTCAGTGACCTTGGGGGGGGGCTCAGTGCCCCCAGGTGACCCCCCCCAGGTGACCCCGCCCCCTCTGCCCCTCCCCCAGGTGCTGCCGCGGCCCCGCAGTGTCGGGGGGGCCCCCCCGGGGGGGGGGGGGCTGGCGCGAGACCCTCCGGGCCTGGGGTGGGGGGGGGGGTCCCGGCGGCCCCGCCCCGCCCCCCCCCGCCCCCCCGCCCTGAGCCCCCCCGCCGGGACCCCTCCCCCCCCAAAGGAACAGCTCCATTTGGGGCGGGGGTCCCCAAAATCCTGCGGGGAGAGGGGGGCGGGGGGGCAATAAACCCCGGGTTTTGTAGAAAAAAGGAGATTTTGGGTTTTTTGGGGAGGGGGGATTGAATTGAGAGCCCCCCCCCTCCCCGGGGAAATGGCAGCGGCCCCCAAATTCGGGGAGGGGGCGCTGGGATGAGACCCCCCCCCCCAAAACGAGAGGGGGTCCCAAAAAGGGGAGGAATCGGCCCAGAATTAAAGAAAATCCCCAAAATTAAAGCCCCCCCCCAAATTAACCCCAAATCCCCCAAAATGGGGGGGGGGTCCCAAAAATGTCCCCAGGCTGGAGGAGGAGGGGGGAGCCCCCAAAATGGGGGGCTGAATCGGGGCGCCCCCTCCCCAAATCGCGGGGTGTGCCCTGAACGACCCCAAACCCCCCAAATCCCCCCCAAATTGCCCCAAAATCCCCCAAAATCCCCCAAAATCCCCCAAATCCCCCCCAACCTCCCAAAATCCCCCCAAAATCCCCCCAAATCCCCCCAAAATCCCCCCCCAAATTGCCAAAATCCCCCCAAAATCCCCCCCCCCACAGAGGCGTCTCCATGGAAGAATAAATTTCTCTTATTGTACAAAAGGGGGGAGGGGGCTCCATTTGGGGGGGGGGTCCCAGTTCCGGGGGGGTCTCCCCAATGGCGGGGGGCCCCGACAGCAGAGCAGGACAGGCAGGACCCCCCCCACAACCCCCTCCCCAAATTGGGGGGTACAAAAGAAAAGCCTTGGGAGGAGCCCCCTCCCAAATGAGGGGGAGGGGGATTTTGGGGAGCCCCCCAAATTGGGGGGGGGGGCAGAAGCGTGGCCAGGAGTGATTTTAGTGTCGTGAGGCAGCGGACCCCCCCCAAAGACCCCAAATCGGGGGGGGAGGGGAGGGACCCCCCCCAAAGACCCCAAATCGGGGGGGGGAGGGGAGGGACCCCCATTTTAGTGGGGTCCCCAGAAATTGGGGGGGGGTCCCCAAATTTTGGGGGAGCCCTTGGAGATTCCTCCCACCCCCCCCACCAAATTTCGGGGGGTCCCAAATCACCGGGACCCCCCCCAAAATCCCCCAAAGGCACCGAGGGACCCCCCCCCAAATTCAGGGCCCCCCAGTCTCGGGGGGGGAGGGGATTTTGGGGGGGATTTGGGGCGGATTTTGGGGGGATTTGGGGGGATTTGGGGTCCCCCCTGGTCAGAGCGGGGTGGCGTCGCCTGGGGGGGGTCCCGGGGGGTTTTGGGGTTCAGGACCCCCCCCAATTCCTGCTCCAGCTCCTGCAGCAGCTGCCGGGGGGGGGAGAGACCCCAAAATCAGTGAGAGACAGGGACCCCCCCCCAGAGCCCCCCAAAATCCCCCAGAGCCCCCCAGGACCCCCCCAAACCCCCCAGGCCCCCCCGCCCCATTTGTGCCCCCAGCCCCTTTTGGTGCCCCCAGCCTCCTTTTGGGGTCCCCCCATGTTTGGGGTGCCCCCAGCCCCATTTGTGCCCCCAGACCCATTTCTGGTGCCCCCCCATTTTGGGCCCCCCCCCCTCCCCATTTCAGCGCCCCCCATCCCCATTTTTGGGGTCCCTTTCAATGCCCCCCTCCCCATTTCTGGGGTCCCCTCCCCTTTCAATGCCCCCCTCCCCATTTCTGGGGTCCCCTCCCCTTTCAGTGCCCCCTCCCCATTTCGGGGGTCACTCCCCATTTTGGGGGGTCCCTTTTGGTGCCCCCTCCCCTTTTTCCTGCCCCCCTCCCCAATTCGGGGGTCCCCACCCGTGGCTCCTGCTCCCGGATCTGCTCCAGGACCCCCCGGTGCTGCTCCCGCAGCCGCAGCTCCCGGCAGCGCTGCGCCTCCTGCAGCTGCACCCCAAAAAAATGGGTTAAAAACCCCAGAAATTGGTTAAAAACCCCAAAACCCCAGACCAGCTCCCGGCAGCGCTGCGCCTCCTGCAGCTGCGCAGAAACGGGTTAAAAAACCCCAGAAATTGGTTAAAACCCCCAAAACCCCAGATCAGCTCCTGGCAGCGCTGCGCCTCCTGCAGCTGCAACAGAAATGGGTTAAAAACCCCAGAAATGGGTCAGGGACCCCAGACAGGGATCAGGGAGCCCGAAATGAGGTCAGGGTGGTTTTGGGGTGTCTCGAGGAGTTTTGGGGATGGATTTGGGCTGGTTTGGGTCAGTTTGGGGCCGTTTTGGGGCAGTTTTGGGGCCGTTTTGGGCAGTTTTGGGCTGTTTTGGGCAGTTTTTTGGGCCGTTTTTGGGGCAGTTTTGGGCTGTTTTGGGCAGTTTTGGGCAGTTTTGGGCCGTTTTGGGCCGTTTTGGGCAGTTTTGGGGCGTTTTGGGCCGTTTTGGGCCGTTTTGGGCCGTTTTGGGTCAGTTTGGGCAGTTTTGGGGCCGTTTTGGGCAGTTTTGGGCAGTTTTGGGCTGTTTTGGGCAGTTTTGGGGCTGTTTTGGGCAGTTTTGGGCTGTTTTGGGCCGTTTTGGGCAGTTTTGGGCCATTTTGGGCCGTTTTGGGCAGTTTTGGGTCAGTTTTGGGCAGTTTTGGGCAGTTTTGGGCCGTTTTGGGCAGTCTGGGCCCCTCACCCTGCGGATGGACGTCACCGACTCGTTGATGTGGCGCCGGTTGATCTCGGGCAGCTCCCTGGGGGGGAGGGGACAATCGGGGCTGGGGTGGGGGGGCAGCACCCCCGGACCCCTCCCCAAAACCTGAACCCCCCCCTCAGACACCCCCAAGGGCGACCCCGACCCCCCCAGACCCCAAAACTGCCCTGGGACCCCCAGAACCCCCCTGGAACACCCCAAAATGCCACAAAGCCACCGAACCGCCCAATCCCCCAAATCCCCCCAAATCCCCCAAAATCCCCCCAAACTCCCCCAAACTCCCCCCAAACTCCCCCAAATCCCCCCAATAAATCCCCCGTACCCCCCCTGGCGCCCCCCCCGGGCCTCGCTGATGCTGCTGTGCCGCTTCCGTTCCAGATCTTCTGCAGCTCCTTCTTCTCCCTGGGGGAGCCAAAACAGCCCAAAACCAACCCAAAAACGGCAAAACCAACCTAGAAAACCCCAAAACCAACCCAAAAACCCCAAAACCAACCCAAAAACAGCAAAACCAACCCAAAAACTGCCCTGGGACCCAAACCACCCCAAATCAACCCAAATTAACCCCGAACAACCCAGATTAACCCAAAACCCCCAAATCAACCTAGAAATGTTCCTGGGACCCCAAAAACTCCCAAAACCCACCCCAAAACCACCCCCAGTCCCTCCCAGCTTGATCCCAGTCCCTCCCAGTCCCCCCCCAAGTTTGATCCCAGTCCCCCCCAGTTTGATCCCAGTCCCCCCCAGTCCCCTCCAGTCCCCCCCAGTCCCCCAGTCCCTCCCAGTTTGATCCCAGTCCCCCCCAGTCCCCCCCAGTCC